>NC_037687.1:48534579-48639579 GCF_003255815.1 Theropithecus gelada
ATAAATAGACACTTAAAATGTTGAACATGAAACTTGTTCATTATACACGGATTCTGCTTTTGGCGAGCGCTGGAACAGAATCACCGAGGGGGCTGAGATTGGCAGGGTCGGGGTCTGCCACGGGGGCTGGCAGGCACCTCGGGGCTGAAGCCAAGGCTCGCGTGGAATGGGCCTTCCCCAGCCTCACCGCGGGGCGGACTCAAAGGCAGCCATCCAGCCCAGCCGCCGGCCCCTCTCTTGCAGACGTCGCTTCCCACCGAGAGAAATCCGGGCAAGGTGACTGCACATGTCACGCGGAGTTCTGAACGGGTCTTTGCCAGAACCCTGAACGCAACCCATGTATGGAAATTGCCGACAAAAGAAATTAAGAGCAGGAACGCTGTGATTAGGCTAATGCATTGATCAAATCAGACCCTCTCTGTTTCACTGCCAGGATGCCTCATATAAAAGCGTCATTAAAGAAACTCCGCCGTCTCTCCTACTAATGGTCTACGATTTGAGCGTGCCCTGATGATTGACAAGTGATGCCAGGGCTGCCTGTGTTGTCTTAAAAAAGCCACATCAGATCAGCAGAAGCTTAAAGCAAAGCATAAATTATAGATACGCGTCTGTTTCTTTGATGATGTAAGACTCATAGGTGCATCTCTCTTCCATCACACACAAAAAATGCACTTGCAGGAGGCCTCTTCACAATGTCACATCATATTTGAAAAAACAACAGGAAAAATGTAAACCTTTTCCCTCCGTTTTCTTCCTTCCTTTTTTTCTCTTATTCTTAAAACAAAATATTTTAAACAAGCAGCCAGCTTCAAAGGCAGCCTGGAAGTTTTCCACTTTGGAGAAATTAATTAAACATAAAATAAGTGTTTAAATACAAAGTTCAGTGCAGCAAGGAGTATTGCATCGTGTGGCTGCATCTATCTGTCAACCTTGCTAACTGTTCCGCTGCCTGTCAGAGGCAGGGTTACTGAATTGGAAGGTTCTTAGCATCTTGCTCGTTCAAAAACAAAGACGTTTGGAAAGTATTAACGGAGGTATTCTTTGCTTCGTAAATTTTATTGTCAGCTGGAGATACAATTTCCTTATTACAAAGTTCTAAAAGTCTTCGGTGGAAATATTTAGGGGACACTGTGGGAAAAGGGAGAAGGAAAAAAAAGTTGAAGCATGTGGCTGCAATACAGGAATGAGTGGTAAATTCACAGCAGGGGAAAGTTCTGCTCTCCACCTTGCCCCATTCTCGGGCCACTCCACAGGCTTTTCTAGGCCAGGTTTTGATCATGTAGGCTGCATTCACTCAAGCTGCAAAACAATATTTTTCTCATCCATCGATTCCAGTCAAAGACTCTGGAGTCCCTTGGGAGGTTCACCATGCTTCTGGAAAGTGCCACCTCGTGCACCTAGAGGACTCACACCAGGGACCCACACCCATGCTTCAAAGTGTCCCTTAGTGACATTTCCAAGGGAAGACAACATTTGCAAGGTTACTAATTCAGAGTTCCTCTTAGATTAAAGCAGCAACTTGGTTCCTGGCAGAGCCAAATTGATTCTGCAGAATTAGCTTATAGGCTGTACTTGGAAAACACTCATCCTGTATCACTTTTCTTAGAGATAAGACATTTCCTTTTCCCCCAAGGTGCCAGGATCTCTAAGTTGACACAGTTCTGCACAAATCACTCTGGTAGTGTAACTTAGAGTGTCCCAATCCCCTTTGGACCCTGGCCTCTGTAACTGGGCCATCACTCACTTAGTTTCACCTTATCTTTAAATAAATGTAACCAGAAGGGACTTGTTCAGCTCGCCACCTCTTGAGTGATGTGAATTATTTATACGGTCTTCATACGCATTCGTTAAGCCGCACACAGGCAAGTGGAGAGGAGCTGTTTGTCTCTTGTTCAGCCAGAAGGGTAAGACCGCAAGGTCGGGGTGAGTGGCAAGAACATCTGGAAGATTTTCCCTGGCTTGGTCTTGAAGAATAGGGATCACCTGGGGCTGTCGTCTGTGTCAGGCTCCTGCACAGTAGAACTTCAGAGGGAGCGACTGAAGCTCCTGGTCTGCCAGGCAGGGGCAGAAGACCCAGGCCCCAGCCCATAACCACCTCGTCCACAGCAATGAGCTTTGCAACACAGGCTCTGAAATGCAGGCCTCGCTGGGCTGCTTAAAAAAACATACAGTTAACAAAAGGAGGTGCAGGAAAGGCTGTGGCTCCCTGGGGGTTTCCTACAAAGAAAATCAGTCTGGAATGATCCCTAAGACACAGGCATGTTCTGGTTAATTGGACATTCTGGTTAATAAAGATCTACCACATGGTGCTGAGAAAAGAGAGAGATTGGGAGTTAGAAGTGCTGGGTTTGCGCCTCTCTGGGCTGCGTTTCTCAAATGAACATGACGTTGTCCACCTCACACAATTGGCACAAACAAGAAATGGAATAATCAATGTGAAAGTGCTTTCTGAGCTCTGAGATGCTACATAATTGTCAGCGATATGTTCGCATCCTTGAGTGACAAATTTCAAACAATAAAACTTAGGGACTATCTTCTTTTCCCAAGCTCTTGCTGGAGCATGTTCATTTTCCCATGGGAATTTAGATGGTACTACCCCAGCCCCTGAGCCTCTCATGGAGAGCAGTTTTTAGGGTCATGTAAACTTCCAGTGTATTTGAAATCTATTTGGGATTCTGGTTTAACAAGATCTTCCCCTGTTTTGCAAAAGGTCCTGAAATATTCAACCTGCAAGAGAAGCTGTAATAATTGTCTAGTTCAGGTGATTCAAACTGTATCTCCCAATAGAATCTCTTTTGCGGTCATGGAGTGGGGCTGGGGGAAGCCCAGGAGTCTGGGGCTCTTACCTTAACACACCTGTTAACACGGGAAAGACTCCTTCTGACCAAAGATTGCAAAGTAAAACAACCTAGAAAAGCTTCAAGGAATTCTGCATTACCTGGAAGGAAACTAAGGGAACGAAGAGAGAAAGAACTTGCAAATTGATCATCAGTGAATTAGAATACAGGCCTCGGGACTTCCCCTCCAGGGCTCAGCCCCATGCTGTGAGCTTTCTCTTGCAGCTTTTGTATCTCCACTGTCAGATGGCCCAGGGAGAACAGGCACCTGCTCTGTGGATGAGACGTGCGTGTGGCCTGGTGACATTGTCCAGAAGGGATGTTTGTTTCCTGGTCATGGAATAAGATGAGTTCTCCCAGATCTTATACCTGCTGTGGGATGCTTCTGGGTCAATGAATATTTGGAATATTGCCATCTTCATTTGAGAGGGCATCTGGGACCTTTGAGTCTGTCCCATACAGAATTTCGCTTTGCTATGTCAGAATCCTTGCTACCCCGATCTCACCTGCCCCACCCCACACCTAGTATTCCATGACATTCTCTCAAAGGCAACAGAAAGACCACAAGATATTCTAGGCAATCCATTGGTGTGATCAAATATTTTGGAGATCTATTGGTGTTTGCTTTCTGGACACTGCGGGGTAACATTGTCTACAGAAAACACATTGACTGTCTACAAGAGCCAAGCCTATGACCTAATGAATAAGGTTGACCAGGCAGGAACTGAGAATTATGAAAGGAGCCATCACCCTTGCTGGGACTGTAGCCTTCCAAGACCCGATCCTTCTATTTTTTGAAAGCCCCAGGTCCAACTTTCTATGCAACATCTCTGGCATTTCCAATGCGATCTGTGTAAAATGCCCTAGGAACTCTACGCAGGTCAAATGAAACTTGCCAGAGACTCACATCCTACCCACAAACCACTGGTTTGCCACTTATTTTGGTTTTAGTTTTAAGTCACAGCACTCTTAGTAGCTTATGTTTTACTCTGACTTCCAGATAAGGGAACCAGCTTGTCCCAGTCTGTCCAGAACTTTCCCAGTTTTAGCGTTGCAAGTGTCGTGTCCTGGGAAACTCGCAGTCCCTGGCAAACCAAGGCAGCTGGCCACCCTACTGCCTTAGAAAGTTCAGCATGTCCTGTTGGTTGTTCCTGAAATGTGACGATGACTCACCTGTTCAAGTATGAGAGCTCCTGCAGAATCAGACCGAATCTGCATTTCAACTCTCTCTTTTTTTGTTTTGTTTTGTTTTCATTTAAATTTTATTTATTTTTATTTATTTATTTATTATTATTATACTTTAAGTTGTAGGGTACATGTGCATAAGGTGCAGGTTTGTTACATATGTATACTTGTGCCATGTTGGTGTACTGCACCCATCAACTGGTCATTTACATCAGGTATAACTCTCAATGCAATCCCTCCCCCCTCCCCCCTCCCCATGATAGGCCCCGGTGTGTGATGTTCCCCTTCCTGAGTCCAAGTGATCTCATTGTTCAGTTCTCACCTATGAGTGAGAACATGCGGTGTTTGGTTTTCTGTTCTTGTGATAGTTTGCTAAGAATGATGGTTTCCAGCTGCATCCATGTCCCTACAAAGGACACAAACTCATCCTTTTTTACGGCTGCATAGTATTCCGTGGTGTATATGTGCCACATTTTCTTAATCCAATCTGTTACTGATGGACATTTGGGTTGATTCCAAGTCTTTGCTATTGTGAATAGTGCTGCAATAAACATATGTGTGCATGTGTCTTTATAGCAGCATAATTTATAATCCTTTGGGTATATACCCAGTAATGGGATGGCTGGGTCATATGGTACATCTAGTTCTAGATCCTTGAGGAATCGCCATACTGTTTTCCATAATGGTTGAACTAGTTTACAATCCCACCAACAGTGTAAAAGTGTTCCTATTTCTCCACATCCTCTCCAGCACCTGTTGTTTCCTGACTTTTTAATGATCGCCATTCTAACTGGTGTGAGATGGTATCTCATTGTGGTTTTGATTTGCATTTCTCTGATGGCCAGTGAAACTGGATCCTTTCCTTACTCCTTATACGAAAATTAATTCAAGATGGATTAGAGACTTAAATGTTAGACCTAATACCATAAAAACCCTAGAGGAAAACCTAGGTAGTACCATTCAGGACATAGGCATGGGCAAAGACTTCATGTCTAAAACACCAAAAGCAACAGCAGCAAAAGCCAAAATTGACAAATGGGATCTAATTAAACTAAAGAGCTTCTGCACAGCAAAAGAAACTACCATCAGAGTGAACAGACAACCTACAGAATGGGAGAAAATTTTTGCAATCTACTCATCTGACAAAGGGCTAATATCCAGAACCTACAAAGAACTCAAACAAATTTACGAGAAAAAAACAAACAACCCCATCAAAAAGTGGGCAAAGGATATGAACAGACATTTCTCAAAAGAAGACATTCATACAGCCAACAGACACATGAAAAAATGCTCATCATCACTGGCCATCAGAGAAATGCAAATCAACTCTCTTTCTGATACTTACCACCTGTCTGAGACCTTGCAGGTATTCCTCAGCCTGTCGGAGGATCAATTGCCTCATCTGCAAAATAAGAATATGAATGCATCTATCTCCTAGGTTGCTGAGATTATACGAGACACTAAACCTGAAGTGCCAGCCCAAAAATGATAGATATTATTCCTAGGTGAGTGTTAATGGTAGAAGCATGTTGGTCCCGATGCTTGCCAACTTTTCCTCTGCGGATCTGAAATCTCAGACAGTCCAGGCTGTGGCTGCCATTTCCTCTTTGGCCCTTTTGCTCTGCCCTTTGAGGCTTGGAGGCTGGACTGTCTGTGATGTTATGTTAAGGAAGGAGGACTCACCTGCCCATGGGCCCCTCTGAAGGGCTTTGATCAACAGAAGAACTGTGGCTCCATGCACCTGCTTTGCAGTTGGAGATATTGCAACTTGTCTCTCCAGGCACTAGAACAAACCTAGGAACTGATCCAAGAGAAAGAAGTTCTGCTCATACCATCTTCTCTGTTCCCCTAAAACTTTGAGGAGACAGAGGCTGGTCAGCAGGTTCAGCTAACAGCAGGTGCTGCATCTCCTTCTGTCAAAGTAAATTGAAGTTACAGGAAATTTCTCCCTCAGCTTTCAATAGATTTGCCATAAATACTTCGCCTTAGAAGACTGTGTTACAAACCCTGGGCAAAGCCAAGCCAGGGACTTGCATGGATTTAAAAAGAAAAGAAAGAGTAGTGTTTTCGTTTGTGTGTGTTTCCTGACAGACGCCAAGTCTGCCAAATCTTGGCTTCAAGTTGACCAAAAGTTGTTCTTAAAAATGTTCTGTGATCCATTTCTGAGCCCCCTAAAATTTCTAATTAAAAAAGGAAAAATGTCACACAGACCTACTAAATTTCTAAGGCATTATTTGGAGTTGTTGAATCCATATTATAGGGCTTTCAAACTCAGTATTGAACAAATATCAAATTTCCCAGGAGACAGAAATGGCTCCAAAGAGATTTTCCCCAGGGCCCCGAGATCTGTAAATCGAGATAATTCTACACATTGCTGCCCGAGTATGGAAATTACCAACAAAAGAAATTAAGAGCAGGAACCCCGTGATTAGACTAATGCATTGATCAAGTCGTTCTTCTCGGTCTCATTGCCAGCACAGCACATAAATAACATGTGGGCAATTACTGTGAGTAAATTATATGTGTTTTATAACCTTCCATGAACATTTTTCCCTTAAAAAAGCACAAAAACCAAAAAACAACAAAACAAAGCAAAACAAAAAATATTCCTCAGGAGAATTGAGTATCAGACAAAAGAGTAAAATATATTTTTAAATTTTTCTATGCATAGGAGAACAGAACTGGGTCGGGTGGGACCCTCTTAGTAGCAGGGGTTGGGCTGGAGTTTGGTTTCCTACATAGATTTCACGTGAATCTCCCTCCAGTGCTGCCCTCTCCTGCATGGAACTCTCTCCCTTCGCTTCACAATTGTCTTGTTTTCTACCATCTCTGTCTTTCTCTCCCTTTCCATCTCCTTCCTCTGTGTCTTGGTCTCACTTTATCTGACCCTTTGCTGAGGACTGGGAGGATCTGAGAAGGGAATAAGACCTTTCCAGTCTTGGTTCTAGTCAATAGTCAATGGATCAATGTGGGGTGGGGAGTGCATTTTTCAGGCCCCAGTTCCCCCTCAAATGCTGCTTTTGCAGGAAAGAAATTCCCGACAGACTGGTGATGCAGGCGGCCTAGGGCAAGGACTCACAAACTGAGCAACCCTGCCCTCTGGTTGGCCAACATGACTGCTGCCTCCATGCACCAATCTGTATCAGATTCCCAAAAAGGCCATTTTGCTGGGCTCTCACTCTGCACTGGCTGCATGGGTGACCAGCAGTCTGGATGCCCTTCTTTCTCAAGGTGGCTGGTCCAGGCTGCAGCCTGCTGCCCCTGCCTGCACCACAGCTTCATGCACACATGAGCTTCATCTGTCCTCAGTTCTTCCGCAACAGCCATGTTGCTAGATCACGTCTCTGCTCTGAAAGCTCACTGCCTAGCAGTGGAGGACAGACAAGCACACCGTGCCACACAACATCAAGTGCATGGGAGGCCTGTGCCCTAAGGGAGCCTTTAATCTGACCTCTTGGAATCTGGGGAGGTTATTTGGAGGGAGGGTGGTATTCGAGCTGAGTTTTGAAGGTTGATTATGAGTATTCTGGTATCTCCTCCAAAAACAAAACAAAACCAAGAGAAACAGAGAATGGAGGAAAGGGACACTTAAGGCAGAAAGTGCATCGAATCTGCTCTTCTTGTGACTTTACCAGCCCACGGGACCTGCCTGCAGTCTGTGCTTCTGATCTAGCCACGTCCCAAAACCCTGCCTGCGACTCCCCTCACTGGTTGGGTGCCTTGCAGTATTGGGCAAGGCTGGCAGTCCACTGTCTAACAATAGGGAGAAGCGGAGCTGTCCCAACAAAACCAAGATGAGGTTAGTGCCAAAATAAACCAATGTCTCTTACTCCACATACAAAGTTTTCCACCTTTGTCTCCAAACTTTAAACTTCCAAAACATTTGACCCATTTTGGCAAAGTGTAGTCAGTATTAGACATTCAGGGGCTACTCCATCAATGGGATATGTGGCTCAGCCGTTTACCCTGGAGCTTTTCCCTTGATCCCTGGCAACTCCCTTGAGGATGTGGGCTTCAGACCTAGTTGTATCAGGGTTCACACACTGGCTTGGCCACTCCCTGTGTATAGGATTGTGGCAAGTTAGTCACACCAACTGAGTTTTTATTTCCTCCTCTATGAAAAGGTATGACATGCACTGCTATTTGCAACAGCCAAGACATCAAACCAACCTAGTGTCCACCAACAGGTGAATGAATAAAGAAAATATGACCCCCCGCCTCAAAACACACACACACACACACACACACACACACAGAGAATGGAATGTTACTCAGCCATAAAACAGGAGGAAATCCTGCCATTTGCAAAAACACAGATGAACCTGGAAGATATTATAAAATGTCTAATTGAATTGTCCAACTGAAATAAGCCAGACAAAGACAAATACTACCTGATCTCACTTACATGTAGACGCTAAAAAAGTTGAATTCATAGAAGCAGAGAGTAGAATTTTGATTGTTAGGGGTGAGGGGGACAGGAAGGGGAATGAGGAGATGTTGATCAATTATAAGAGAATAAATTCTGGAGATCGAATGTGCAGCATGTTGACTGCAGCTAAGAATAATGCATTGTATACTTGAAATTTACTAAGAGAGTAAATCCTAAGTACTTCCATCACACACACAAAAAGGTAAATATGTGAGGTGAAGGATGTGTTAACTAAGTGAGTTGTGGTGATTGTCTCATGATATATTTATATATCATATCCTCATGTTATGAACCTTGAATATATATAACTGTATTTGTCGATCATACCTCAATAAGGGTGGAAAAATAAAGATAAAATGAATAAAATAAAAAAGTGTGACTCTAACCAATGTATCTGTCACTGTCACAATCAAGTTCAATCACGTCAGTCAAGCACCAGCCCCATTCCTCGCCCTTAGTGGACAAGGACTTATCCAGACATGCGGATTCCCTCAACTCTTCTTTAACCTGCATGCAAATTATCTATTTACTCCCTTTGCTCTGAGACTAGAATAGTGAAGAAAACTTGTGGGCAATGGTCAGGGAGCTCCCAGATCTTCATGCTGAGCTCACTGAGCTCCACCTGCTTCGCAGTGCTGTGTGCACCACCTCCTCTTTCTTCTCTGTAGACACAGGAGCTGGCCACAGGCAACGCACACAGTATCCATTTTATGGTATTTATTCCTTTTGGAGAATCTTTTGAGGTCCTTAGTCTTAGGAGAGGGAATTTTCCTTTATAACTTGGATTTTGTGTTTGCTCCAGGTTACAGGAGGCCAAGGGAAGACACCCTTCCTTCCATCCTTAGCATCTCCACGTGCTTCTGTTTGCTGGCCCAGCGCCTCTCCCCTTCCCTTAGCTGGACCTTTTCTGCCTTCCTGGGTAGGCTTCTGAGCTAAACCTTCCCATCTCTCTCTGTGCATTCTGGCTGGCTGCACCAAAATATAAAATCTTGATTTAAGTATTTTTGTATTCAAGGACCATACGCAAGTGTTCATTTGAAGGTTCAGTGGCATTTTGAAATGAGAACATCATATATAAAGATGTCAGAGATGGCGCCTCCCACAGTGAGGTTGAAAGAGAGAGAGGAACAAAATGAATTGAAGAGTTCCTGGGATCCAAGAAATTTTAACATCTCATTATTTAGATTATCCTACATATAATTTTCCAATATTTGGTATTAGAGACTTCTGAAGGTATTGGTTAAAATTACTCCATGCCTGACATCAATTTAGTCTTATTCACTATCTAGCTAAAATAAAACCTTACAAATAGATGATTAGAGTAAGTAAGCAATTTTCTGATAAATGCAAATTCTCTACCATTTCCAAAGGAGCGTTCACAGCAGACAGGAATAGAAGGGCCAGGGGGTAATGGCCCCTTGGCATTCCAGCATCCTGGCATGGAGCAATGTGGATTCGAGAAGGCTCATAATGCCTGCAGGATTTGATTGTGTTTGGAATGCACCCAGTTTTTCCCAGCAGTCTGCTGCCTCCCTGACAGGGCAGATGATCCAGACTCCACTCACCCTAATGATGGGGATTGTGGTGTGTGTGTCTTATGTACTCACTGCTTGATTGTTACTCCCAGCCCCTTGTGAGCCAGCGAAGCGTAGGATCAATGTGTCCCTGTCATCACAGAATGAGCACAAACAGATGCATCTCGGCATCTGATCTGAGCAGTCACGCAGGGGCTTCCTCCCCAGCCACAAAAGATGTCCAACCTCCTATCCACTTCCTTGGAACTCCTGGAACCACAGCTTTAGTAGGTCTCAAACGCAACACCAGTGGCCTGTGTCTCCACAGCTACCCCAACTCGCAAATCCACACCTGGCACCTGCCTACAGAGCAGGTTACAGAAAACATCTGCAGGGGACGGTCCCGTTGGGGGTGGTGTGGTTGAACAGGAGGAATCCATCAGTCCCATCCAGACTTCGTGGGTGGTGTCAGACTTGCTCTAACCACAGTGGACCTACATGGAGAGCAGTAGGTGGGTGGACATATGCTGTTGTCACTTGGACAAGTTGGAGAGGCCTTTCCCTACACACAAATAATTTCAGCTCCCGGAGTCTTCAAAGTGTCTGAATTTCTATCCTGAGTTACTCTTTTGGGTTGAGGCCTTTTTTGAAAAGCCCCTTATGCCATGTCCACAAGTGTCATCCAGCTCATCACTCCTGTCTATGCCCCACAAGTCTGGACTCCCACAGGACCTAGACTCTTACCCCATTGTCTGATTTCTCCCCCTACCATGAACAGGAGTATGTCCTGTTTCCATTCTGACCAAGGGTGTGATGCTCAGGGCTTCCACCTAGGGTTGATATTCAGCCAAAATGCACCAGTGCAGCCAGATCGATGGTTAAAATATTGAAAATATTGTCATCTTTGTTGGCAAAAGGCCCTTTCTCCATGTCCCCAGAGGGTTGGTTGTTCACCACTCAGGCTACGCCAGCTCTATTCTTGAATCTCCTACAGCCCACCAATGAAAGGGTCAATATTCCAGGAACTGGCTCCCATTCCACTTGTGGAATAGAGGCTGTCAAACATTTTGGATAATTTGTGTCAATGGGAGTGCATTCTTCATCTTATTCTGTTTCCCGCTGTCTTCGCTGAGCACTGTGCCTTCACATCAGTGCCTGTTGTCATGGGTGCACATAGTCTGTGACTTCTGATGACTGCATGATCCGCCCAAGGTGGGCATCTGCCAGATGACAGTCCTCCATCCCTGCCCCAGAGATGGGCATCCAGGTTGCTTCAATTCTGTGCCACCATAGGCAAGTCTGCCGTGAGCACCCCAGCTCAGGGTCCTATGTGGAGCAGTGTGAGACTTTCTTGGGAATGTGTACTAAGGAACAGAATTGCTGCTCCAGGGATGCAGATTCTCATGTTGACTCCCCTCTGACGATTGTTCTCCAGATACCTGCATCAATCTATACCCCCATTGACTCTGTGTGGGAGCTCCTAGACCCCCAAAACCTATTAAAGCTTAGCATTGTCAAATATATTGGAATCAGAGTAACTCCATCTTAAGTAAAAGCTGGGTAAAATGAGGCTGAGACCCACTGGGCTGCATTCCCAGATGGTTACGGCATTCTAAGTCACAGAATGAGACAGGAGGTCGGCACAAGATACAGGTTATAAAGACCTTGCTGATAAAACAGGTTGCAGTAAAGAAGGTGGCTAAAACCCATCAAAACGAAAATGGCAAGGAGAGTGACCTCTGGTTGCCCTCACTTCTACACTCCACCAGTGCCATGACAGTTTACAAATGCCATGGCAATGTCAGAAAGTTACCCTCTATGGTCTAAAAAGGGGAGGCATGAATAATCCGCCCCTTGTTTAGCATATCATCAAGAAATAACCATAAAAATGGGCAACCAGCGGCCCTCAGGGCTGCTCTATGGAGTAGCCATTGTTTTATTCCTCTACTTTCTTATTAAACTTGCTTTCACTTTACTCTATGGACTCACTCTGAATTCTTTCTTGTGCAAGATCCAAGAACCCCCTCTTGGTGTCTGGATCCGGACCCCTTTCCTATAACAGCACCATCCACATGCCTAATATTTTGCCAATCTAATGATACAGAGGGGGCACCTCCTCATTGTTTCAATTTAATTTCCTGTCTGATTATTTGTGGATTTGAGCATCTCTTTATGTTTTAGTGAACAGTTTGGATTTCTTCTTTTATTTCACGCACTTTATCTCTTTTCTATTTGGGTTATTTCTTGGCTCTTTGTTTGCTGATGTTCTTGATATTACGTAAATACAATCCCTTGGTAGTCAAAGACATCGCAAATGTCTTTTCCCTCTGTCATCTTTTTGTCCATGGTGTCTTTAATTGAAGATAAATTGGTCTATTGTTGCTGTCATCTCGCCCCTCTGAACACACCTCTGATTAACCCTAGAAAACACCTCTGATGACTCACCTGTGCAATAGGGGAAATAAGAGCACCTACTTCATGTGGCAGTTTTGAGGATTACATGAGACAGTGCATGGAGCTCAGTGGCAGAGTTCAGCAAGCACAGTGCTCTGCAGCCCCCATGGGCTCAACAGGGTCTGTAGCTGTTGGTTTTTCACTGGAGCTTGGGGATCTTCAGTGGCAACTGAAGAGATCGTCTACGGGAAGCAGGAGCTAATCAGATGCCACATCAGTCTGTCACTTCTCTCTCTCTCTAACTACAGCCACCAGTGGTCCTGTTCAATGCTGAAGTCCCAGGTGGTTGTAACAGGGGGATATGTTCACACCACTTTAGCCATGCTTCCCACAAGTTTTCTGAGAACTTGTCTCAAAAGCACACATTCTCTGATCACCTTTCATACGTATTGCGAGCTGCTCAGACTAGAACTTAACGATTCTGCCAGGTGTTTTGCAAAGTTTCAAACTCATCCGGGAAGACTTTGGTGTGTGGGTGTCTCCTTTATCTGTCTCTACCAATCGGGTGAGCACTGGGGCTTGTTCTATAGGAGGAATGACTCCAAAAGTCTGATTGAGTGGTATTTTCTTGAGTAATATTGAAGTGATTCAGAATTGCACACACTTGACAGACACAGACTTGAAAATTAGAGGCAAAAATTTTTGGCCAAATGCAACATATCCCACAAAGAGGCCATTGTGGGATATGTAAGCTGTTTTTGTTTGTTTGTTTTCAGACGGCGTCTCACCCTGTTGCCCAGGCTGGAGTGCAGTGGCATGATCTCCACTCACTGCAACCTCCGCATCCCAGGCTCAAGCGGTTCTCCTGCCTCAGCCTTCCAAGTAGCTGGAATTATAGGCGCGTGCCATCAGGCCTGGCTAATTTTTGTACTTTTAGTAGAGACCACGTTTTGCCACGTTGGCCAGGCTGATCTCAAACTCCTGACCTCAAGTGATGTGCCTGTCTTGGCCTCCCAAAGTGCTGGGATTATAGGCATGAACCACTGTACCTGGCCTGTAAGCTGTTTTAACAGAGGTGACTCATCTGGGGGAGCCAGAGGTCCCGTGTAGAAGGGAGGATACCAAGCACGAAGCAGGACATGGCAGAGGAAGGACAGAGCAATCAGGCCCTTACCTGATTCTACCCAAAGTCAGTCTCACAAGCTGAATTCCAACCTGCTTTTTTCTGCAGCTCCAGACTGAATATTCTGACTCTCTAAGGCCTTCCTGCTGCTTCTCAGGGAACAGAGTGGTGGATGGAATGAAAGTGAAGTCACCCTATTCGCCTTCTTCATTCAAAGGATGGGGAAACTAAGAAAAGGAAAGTGGCCTGTAATCTCAGCATTTTGGGAGGCTGAGGTGGGCTGATCACTTGAGGTCAGGAATTCAAGACCATCCTGGCCAATGTAGTGAAATCCTCTCTCTACTAAAAATACAAAAATTAGCCAGATGTGGTGGCATGCACCTGTAATGCCAGCTACTTGGGAGGCTGAGGCTAGAAAATCGCTTGAATGTAGGAGGCAGAGGTTGCAGTGAACTGAGATCCTACCACTGCACTCTAGCCTGGGTGACAGCCTCAAAAGAAAAAGAAAGGAAGAAAGAAAGAAAGAAAGAAAGAAAGAAAGAAAGAAAGAAAGAAAGAAAGAAAGAAGGAAAGAAAGAAAGAAAGAAAGAAAGAAAGAAAGAAAGAAAGAAAGAAAGAAAGAAAGAAAGAAAGAAAGAAAGAAAGAGAGAGAGAGAGAAAGAGAGAAAGAGAGAAAGACAAAGAGGAAGGAAGGAAGGAAGGAAGGAAGGAAGGAAGGAAGAGGGAAGGAAGGAAGGGAAAGGAAAGTGAGCCCACTCCATAGCGCACAGCTAGTCAACAGTAGTCAGGAATAGAACCCAGGTGATTTTTTTTCTTTTCCTTAAAGCAGACTGCGTACTTACAAAGAGACCAGTCTCTCAGAGGAGACTTGTGGGACAAAATCTTAACTTTTCAATGGTTTAGTTTCCTGAGTGAGCTCCTAAGAATGCAGCTATGTGAAATTACCAATCAGGAAGAGACTCATTGTCAGGGAGTTTTGGAGAATATTCTCTATAATGGCCTCTCACTGAGTTGCCTAATAGCAAATAACTACGTCTGTAGCTGCCTTTTCTTTCTGGGAGGGAGACACGGCCTTAAGCAATTTTTCATATATTATCTCACCTTGTGAGACAGAATGTAAATAGCAGATTTGGAATTCAAGACCAATTCTGTTGAAAAATAAAGCTGGATCTCTTCCGAACACTACAGAGGAGTGAAAGCTGGATAAACTAAAGGCTTAAGTGTCAAAATTACAACTTTAGAATTGCTATGAGTCATCTGTTGCTGAGTGACAAAATAACCCAACACTGAAGGGCTTATAACAATGTGCCTCTTTATCTCCATGGGTCAGGAATCCAATGTGGCTTAGCTGGGTCCTTTGGGGTTTCTCTCCCAGGCTGCAATCGACGTATTGGCCGGAGCTTCAGTCATCTCAAGGCTCAGGTAGGGAAAGATCCACTTCCAGGCTCATGTGATTGCAGCAAAAAACAGTTCTCTACAGGCTGTTGGACTAAGGGACTCTGTTTCTCAATGGCTATTGACCTTTCTTAGTTTCTTGTCTCATGGACCTGTCCAATATGGTAGCCATCTTTGTCAAAGTGTACAAGCTGGAAGGGCAATAGAGTGTACTAGCAAGCTGTAAGTCACACTTATTTGTAATCTAATCATGGAGTGCCCTGACATCATCTTTGCTATACCCCATCAGTGAAAAGCAAGTCACTAGGCTCAACCTACACTTGATGTGAAGGGATTCACAACCACGTGAATACCAGGAGGCAGGGATCACTGGGGGACACTTTGGAAGTCTGTCTACCACAGGACTATACAACTGTACAAGAAAAAGGAGAACTTCTACTCAATTGAAGACACTGTAGACAGTTAATAGGCAGTGGTGGATTTGGAGGAGAAGTTTGTGATGTCAAAAACTGATAAAGAATGCCTACAAATCAATAAGAAGTGGTCAAAAAATTCCAGAAAGAAAGAGAATGTACAAAGGCTATAAATAGGCCATTCAGAGCAGCTATTCAAAAGGCTAATTAATAAGCACATAAAGAGGTGTTCACATTTATTAGCAATTAGAAAAAATGCCATTAAAACGAGATAGCGCTTCATTCTTTTCGGACTGGCAAAAGAGTTGGATAATGCCACACGTTGGCAAGGATATGGAGTCTCCACATTGCTGTTGGGAATGTAGACTGGAGCTGCTAGCCACCAAGGAGCATCTGGCACAACCTAGTCAAATTTAATATATGCACATGCGGTGACCCAGCAATTCTGCTCATGAATGTATACCCCAAAGAAATTCTTGCACCTGTTTGAAAAGACTCTTCCTGCAGTGTTGCCTGTAAGGATGGAGAATTGGAGGCAGCCAACTGGACGAATAGATGGACGTTAGAGAGAACTGTGTACAACCAGAAGCGGCAGATTTTACATTTACAGAGCAACAGTATAATCGTGTGTGAAATCATGGTGAAGTGGCAGATTTCATGTTTGCAGAACAATGTGGGTACATGTGAAAGTCACTATGCTTCATGAAACAAGAAAGGTACAGAACCAAGTAAATAACATAATATCCTTTACGTAAGTTTAAAATGCATGCAAACAAAACAAAAATACACATTTAACACAACTGCACATTATCCTACAGGAATAGAAGTAGCAGGAGAGGGCAAAGTGGGATCAATATACAAAACAAGAAAGGGACCATGTAAGAAACAGTGGTAATCAGATTCTAATGACTGAGGAGTATGAGAGCTTAACCCTGTGTTCCTGCTGGGGAAAAAAAAGTACTCAAGCAAAACATTTCTGCCAAACTCTTCAGTCCATTTGTGGAGTGTGCTACTCTGGAGGCAGGCACCCTATCTCATTTGTGTTAATTGGATGTTGCACCAGTTCGTCTGATCATGGTACTCTTTTTTTTTTTTTTTTTTTTTTTTTACATAAGACCTACTTATAACAGAATTTATGCTGCTTGTCGTACGCTTTTGAAAATAGAATTTATGATGTACGCATTCATTTTTGTTACTGCAAAAAAATCCTGTGAGTGCTTATGCTTGTGTGAGTGTGAGCATATGTGATCCATAAGATAGTGATGATCCGTCTTAGGACTTAATGATTCTGTGGGTAGCTGTATTTCTCCAAACTACTCAAAGGGTTAATTTCATTAGACACGAACTCTCACATGGCTAAAAACTATCTTCTTTTTTTTCTTTTTTTTTTTTTTTTGAGACGGAGTCTCGCTCTGCCGCCCAGGCTGGAGTGCAGTGGCCGGATCTCAGCTCACTGCAAGCTCCGCCTCCCGGGTTTACGCCATTCTCCTGCCTCAGCCTCCCGAGTAGCTGGGACTACAGGCGCCCACCACCGCGCCCGGCTAGTTTTTTGTATTTTTTAGTAGAGACGGGGTTTCACCGTGTTAGCCAGGATGGTCTCGATCTCCTGACCTCGTGATCCACCCGTCTCGGCCTCCCAAAGTGCTGGGATTACAGGCTTGAGCCACCGCGCCCGGCCAAAACTATCTTCTTAAGACACTGCAATATTTCTCTTTTTTTAATCTTTCCCCAGTTTTGCAAATAGCATCTCCCAGTGATCAAGACTGGCCACTGAATAATTAAACTTCTGGTAAAACTCACAAAAGGAAGGTGTGAGGTCTGATGTATAGGAAAACACATGCACGTATGCCATCCAGTTTCCTAAAGAGATTCCAGCTTCAAATATTATCAGCACCTGGCAGGATGAGACTATTTTATGTAAATAGATTCATTACTATTAATTTCTGCCAGTGCTGAACGATTTATGAACTGCTTTTCGCATGTAGAAAAGTGGTTCATGAATCAGAAGGAAAAGTGTTCCCCAAAACCGGCATCAATAAATAACGCCTTTTATTCACGGATCCCGCCCATAGTGTCTTTTATCTTCAGGAAGGACGGAATGAAAATTACAAAATTACTGTGGGAGTGGGGGTTGGGAACCAACAAGCAAGCAAGGATGGAAGAATTGGAGAGGTGGTTCCTGAAACCACCCACTGGGTTGCAGAGTGTGACTGGCTAAGAGTCCCCTCCTGGGGCCTTCTCTTCCTGGGGCAGCTCCTCCTCTCTCTCTTATTTTGTTCTCATATAAACACCTGCTGGAAGACAGCTTCTGATTTTACCAGTTGCAAATGAGGTCCAGCAGGTATCTAGTCTTTTTATTTTTTATTATTTTTTGAGAGACAGGGTCTCACTCTGTCACCCAGGCTGGAGTACAGTGGCACAATTACAGCTCACTGCAGTCTCAAACTCTTGGGCTCAAGGGATCCTCCCACCTTAGCCTCCCGAGTAGCTGGGACCACAGGAGTATGCCACCACACCTGGCAAATACTTCCTATTTTTGTAGAGACGAGTTCTTTCTGTGTTGCCCAGGCTGGTCTCAAACCCCTAGCCTCAATTGATCCTCCTGCCTTGACCTCCCAAAGTACTGGGATTATAAGTGTGGGCCACTGCTCCCAGTCTAATCTTTTTAAAAGTCTTCATTTTCCAATCTTATAGTTTAGTTTATTGTCCCAAGATGGGTCACAGCTAGAGGCCATGCAATGTTGAGTGGCAGCCAAAAGTGCCAACTCCAGGTCTTTTGTCCAGAAAGATTTTTCTAGAACTGCTGACCTGCAAGGTAAGGACAGAGATTTAGGGGCTATTCAATAGGTACTATTGAGTTCACATTTCTAGAATCCAAAGGCACTGGAAATAGGGGCGCTTTGGTTCCAAATTCACAATATTATTTCCAGGTTCTGCCAATTAGAAAAGACTTTAAATTCTGCTGGACCACTGCCTTCAATTTCAGGTTTGATAACCTCCAAAGTAGACAAATCCTTGTGACGGGCAAGGCATTCCCAACATTGGCAAAGAAAGGGGATTCCAGACTCTTCCTAGGGTTCTGAGACCTTGCCAAATGGTTCCACCTCAAGAAAGATATCCAAGGAAGCACTCCCCTCCATTGCCTCCAGATGGGACTACAGCCAGCAAATCCACCCAGAGCACTGGAAGGCCATTAGCTATCTGCAGTCCTTTCCAGAGAAGCAACAGATCCAGCTACAAATAACCGGAGACTGAAGCTGCAGGGGGAATCACTACTGTTGGGTTAATGCAAATACATCTATACCCAGTTGAAGAGGGTGGAGGCCAGGCATGGAAACATGATGGTTGAAGAAGTGGGCTAGTCTATCTGCCAGCTCACTCAATCAGCTTTTGTCCTGAAATAGACATAAAATGGGAACCAATGAATGTGCAGTCTCTTCTGGGTCCCATTTCCTCTGTGTCTCCTTGGGTGGGCATTTCGTGGTCTGTGATTTTAGTGCATTAAAATGTTCATTTTTAATACAACTACTTAATCCAGTATTCAACTGCAGAAACAATGATCTGTTTCAACAATGAAAGACAAATGGGAGAACCAGCTGTCAAATCCCTGAAGACTCATATGGCCATTTCCAAAGGGATGCTTTACATATTGAGTGAGCTTTAATCCCTAGAGCAGATGTGGCCTCACAGTCATAGTTGGTTTTCTATGTTAAACAAACTCTTACCTCTTAATCCTATTGTGAAGAAACCAGAAAAGTTCTTTAAAAGCAAATAAATAACTGGATAGCTTTATTTTGTTTTGTTTTACAATGGAGTTAATCTGTGCACCATTTCTGGACAGCATATAAACACCACTCTTCTTATTTAAGGGAAGAAAAACTGAGATATAAAGAAGACAATTATCCTACAAAGACATGACAGCAAATTGGAACTGAGTCAAGAAGATTGGTTTCTGTTTCTGAATCTTCCTCCCAGAAGTGTATCCATTCAGTTATTGAGCACCTTCTGTCCAACACTGTGCAGGGCCACAGGGATATAGCCATCAACAAGTCCCATAAGGCTCCTCCTTTTCTCAAAGGGTTTATATTCCAGAGGGAAGAGACGATGGTATTAAAATGCAATAATGCAATGAAACTGGGTCATGGAGAGTTGAGCATTTTTGTAGAAAATTAAATGGACAGGGAAGGTGTCTTCCAGGAGCACAAGCCAAATGACAAGATGGATGCAGCAATGTGAAAGGCTGGAAGAAGATTCCAAGTAGAGGGACAGGGCTGAGCGCTGTTCATGTGACAGAAAGGGCCAACCCTGGGAGTGGCAAGAAGAGCAGAGTGAGGTGAGCTTAGAAAAGCAAGCTGAACCAACACATGTGGAACCAACAGTCTCTGGTAAGGAGTTTAAATTTCATTCTAAATGCCATGAGTAACCAGGAAGGTTAATTTCAATTACTTTATTACTGTGGAACTTCATTGAAGAAAACACTAAAAAAAAAAATGCAAAGAAACATATTTTCTCAACATATTGGCAAATCCAGTCCTCGAGGAGAAAAGAGTAGATTGGCTGTCATTAGGAACTAAGTAAATCACCCACAGCCTTTAAATGTCTCCTTGGGTCTGGTTGCTCCAACATAAGCCAAACCTCTTTGCTACTTAAGACACCAAAGGTTGTCCAACTTTGAAGAAGTAGGGGTTGAAAGAAAAGGCATTTGGGAATTAAATACATGTTTCAATCAGTTGAACTTTTATACAGATTGACTGCCGTGAAAAATTAGAGCTTTGTGTAATCCAATCGAGTAAAATCAAATGTTCCAAATAAATAAATAGTTGTCTTTTTTTATTAGCTTTCCATCACCCCTGGATCCATTTGTACATTGCCGTATGTCACCTCTCTCTTCATTTGCAATGTTGCCTCTGAAAACTCTTCTGTTTATTTGAGCTTAGCAATCAGGCTTAAATGTACCAATATATATTGTTCTAAAGTGTATATTTTTTCTGTGTACCAAAGACATAGTGACTACTCCTTTTATGGGAAACCAGTTATTAATCCAGTAAGTCTACATGAATCAATATCTTTGCGAAATGACACCATGTTCACGTTATTTTATGTTATGTTGATGGTTAGCTAATTTTGGAATGGAGACATTTCTTCTAGAAATAGACATAGTATAATTTAGTGGTGGAAACGTCAATCACCATAGGTTGTATGTCTTTGTCCGGTCAGAAGAGGGCAGATTTATTGAAAGAAAATGCAGCTGTATATTCCTTGCCACACTCTGACCCAAAACATCCATTTTGCTTATAATTTTGTTTGGCAAAATGACATCAGCTGCAATCACTAATAGAGAGACAATGCCAGAAGTCATTGTTCTGGGGTTCTGATTCCACAGTCTTGATCCAGGGTGATATGCTAAACCACTTCAACACGGCAGGGCATCATGGTGCTTTTCTCTGCTGATAGTAATCTACAAAGTAAAATTTGCATAATACCAAACAAATGTGTAAAAGTTAGCCTCCCAAAACACATTTCGGTGTGACGACTTTTTCTTCATCTCTAGCAGCCCATAAGGTAGTCTTGCAGTTCGTGGATTCTTCACCTATCCCAAAGATAGGTTCTTTCTCAAGACAATTCTCTTTCCCCTGTCCCTCATCCCACTGGCATTGGAGTCCAAGACAAAAGGTATGGGAAAGAGAGACAAAAAAGGAATCCAGTGGACACAAGGAGGTGAGGGACAAGGAGACAAGAACATCTGGAGACTCAAACATTGTAGTAATTGCTGACAAAGGGAATTCATAGCACACCTGGATTCATAGTCTGTTTGCTACTGAGTTGGCCAAAGCGTTTTAACTGAATTACAGATAAAATGATAATTCAGAGCTATTTCCATTCCTGAGTGAAAAGAAAGCACTGACTTAGCAAGATAAGGAGTGTCTCCTCCATTTCCATAATCAACATCAGAATTAACAGTGGAATAATGATAAAGGCACATGTGGTAGGCAGCTCCATGAGTGGCCCCAGGGAGTCAGAACTCCCACTGTCCTTGCTCTCCCACGTTGACCCTGGGCTGACTTTGGCTACCAGCTCTTCAGCAAACATCACAGCATGCAAGCACACATTTGTGTAATACTGCCCTGCTGGGGTAAGAAATAATGATGGGCCACATTTAAGCACTATTTCTTATAAAAGGTGAAAATCTTTTGTATGTCTTATCTCATTTATCTTAACAGTCCTGTGAATTAATCACTGCTGTAATACCCATTTGACAGATGAGGAAGCTGAGGTACAAGGAAGGAAGTGCCTTGCCCAAGGTCGTAAAGCTAGCAGGGGTGAGGCCAGATGTAGACAATGCTGGATAGAGTTTAAGTCCAGCTCACATGCTGCTCAGAGTTAGAAGGAAACTGGCAGCCCCTGTCAGAAACCGCAGTGGCCCCCAGACAATTCTCCTGGCCCTGCCACCCAAGCAAGTGTCAGGGCTTAATTGTTCTTAAGCAAGAGGACCTGCAAGAGTTTTCATCTCTTCCTAAAATTAGTCCCTTTCCTGGGGCTCTCTGCTTTCACGGGGCCTTATTCACGCCACTCCAGAAGAGCACAGCAGAACTTTGTTGTAAGGAAACTTGAAGGATGGGTGGGGTTTTGTGGCTGCCAAAGGCATAGAGATGAAGATCCAAGATCCTGTCCGAGAATTCTGAGCGGTCTCAGGACACCCAGGTTTTGCAGTGGGGAGAAAAAAGACTTTTCACTTTCTGCTTAACAAAAGATACATACATATATATATATATGTATATATGTGTATATATACGTGTGTGTATGTGTGTGTATATATATATATAGAGAGAGAGAGATGGAGTTTCACTTTCGTCACCCAGGCTGGAGTGCAATGGCGCCATCTCGGCTAACTGCAACCTCCACCTCCCAGGTTCAGGCGATTCTCATGCCTCAGCCTCCCGAGTAGCTGGGATTACAGGCATGCGCCACCACATCTGGCTAATTTTTTTGTATTTTTAGTAGAAATGGGGTTTCTCCATGTTGGCCAGGCTAGTCTCGAACTCCTGACCTCAGGTGATCCACCAGCCTCGGCCTCCCAAAGTGCCGGGATTACAGGCATGATACACTGCACCCGGCACAAAACATATTTGAAATGAGGTTTGGACACATGCTGTCCTTCCCCTGAGCAAACATCTGTTCCTAGAGGCATGGCCCCACAGGGGCACTGAGAATGAGGACATATCAGTCTCGCTTCCAGACCGGACTGCTAGCTCCAGCTCTTCCCGGTCCAGGCTCCACCTCACCTACACCCATTTTGTAAAGGTGCTAATAAGCTTTGGGGACTCCTGAAATTTGAGACAGTAACCTGGGAAGGGGAGACACCAAGAAGGCAGTCTCTTACCCAGAATACAAGATGACCAAGTCAAGGGCAAGGTCTGGGTTTTAATCATCTGCTCTTCCTGCTCAGTAGTTCTGGGGTAAGACACCCCAGAACAGCGTCTACCCCATGCACACACCGGTTCCTACTGTCTAGAGGAGAGTAAAGGGTGGAGCCTGCAGGACGCCTTGCTTCATCTTTATATCTAGGTGGAGTTAGGGACCAGCTGTACGCTCTGGTCCAGAGGATGATTATGGATGTGTGGGAGAGAAGGACAGATGGAGGGTGGGGTTGGCAGCAGAGCAACCTGTGAGCTGCCTTTGACTCAGAGTGGGATGAGGTGGGAGCACCTCTGCACTGACTATAACCTTCACTTCCACACATCTTTGCTGCTAACAAAGTTTGATATAAATTCTATGGACTGACACTGTCCATCCCCCAAAGAGATACTAAAAACAAATCTCACCTTCTGGAGGCAAAGCATTCATTGCTGACATTTAGTGATGGTAATACAAGGAGTTACCGGTGGTGGGATTAGCTCACAGAGAAATCCTGGGTAGGCTGGGGCCACCCTCCATTCTCTCTTGTCCTATCTCTATCTATAGGTCAGAACACCTTAATTCCAATTTATCTGGGATCCACAGTCCATACACTAGACCCAGGACAAAAATCAGAAATGAAATTCAGTTACAAATTTCCACCATCCCAAGAGCTCTCTCGCAAGCCTGGGTGTCTCTTGGAATTCCTGACCCCTTCCATAGATGCCATTCGTTCCCTAGAGAAAGTGACCTCCTGCAGGGTGGGGAGTCTAGAGTCTAGAGGCTGCCCCACACAAGTACTGACAGAGCCTGCTTTCCTCCACATCCCCCTGAAGCACTTAAAGATATCAGTCACTCCAAAAACATATCTGATCTTGAGCACTGAACTCCTTGACCCCCTAGCAGCTGGGGTTTCTGACCTGAGCTCAGTGGTTTTCAGTTCCAGCAAGGAGAGTTTCCCCGGTTTCTCCGAGGTGCTCCAAAAGCCCGAAGTGGTGGACTAGTATTTCTCAGGAGGCCCTGTCCTTGTTCCTTGACCCCAGCCAAGGGCCAACTGGAAGGTAGGACACAGAGGGGAGTCCTGCAGGTGCCCATTCTCCATACTTCCAGGACTCACTTCGTTTCTTTTCTATCTCTGGGTTCCTTTAATGAAATGTTCTCCATCCCTGGCAGGAAAACCATTTCCCTGAAAAATATAAAATCCATTGCTGAGTGCTGCAGCGAGAATTAACCTTGATTACCGCAGTAATTTACTAATCAAAACTGGAGACCTGCTAATCAAGCTGGAATTGCCAGCTGCTTGATTTTTATAGTAACATAACCAAAACCGAACATTTGGTAAACAAGGGGTATGGGTGTGATGGGGAGACTGGGACAAGGTGAGGGAGGGGCAGGGCTGTCCCAGGGCTGGGAGGAGGCTGACATGTGCTCTGTGGACCGGGCAGAAGAAACAGCAGAAACAGACAGAAATGCAGAAACTTCTTCTGAATGGGACAGCCCATTGGAACTCATACAGAGTGAGTACTGAGGCAAAACCAGGTTTTTCACAATATGGTTTGTTTCAGGTTTGGGCTCTTGGACACTGGCTTCTTTGAGTAGTTTATCTGGCAGGCAATGGCAACAAAAGTCCATGGGGGAGCAAGGAAGTGAGACAGGGAAGAGAAGAAAACCGGATGGATTTGTGAGCAGACTGCTGCTAGGGGTAACTGGAGCTCAGATCTGCTGAGACCCCTGGGGACGTTGTGCAGAATGGGCCACAGAGTGATCCCACCCAAAAGAGGATGGATGCTCCTGGGGATATTAACTCCGCAGCACTTCTGAGCTGCCTGTCCTGCAGGGTTGGAGGAACTTGCAGTAGAAATTGGTCCACAAATGAGCCCTGTGAGTGTTGTGGAGATGTGGATGGCACCAACTGCCTCGAATTGTATTTGCTCTCCTGCATGGCTCATCCTTGAATTTCACTCCCTTAGCAAACATCAGCCACTCTGAAATGCGCCTTTTTGAAGAAGAAGGCACCATACTCTCTCACACTTCGGTGCTTTCGTCCATGCTGTTCACTCTGACGTGGATGATGTCAGCTAAGGGGGCTCTCCCCGGGCCGCATGACCTGTGGTGTGCCCAGAGCACCTTTTGTTTCAGCCCCTAATGGCACCTGCCACTCCGTGCACTTCCATTTCTATTTCCCTCCCCTCCTGCTAGACTGAAAATAACAGGAGGGCTGGACTGTGCTTTTCCCTGCATTCCTCCAGTCTAGAAGAATACTTGGCAAATCGGTTCTCAATAAATCTATGCCAATCAGGTGACTGACAAATGAGCCTGGATCGAAGGCTACAGAAGAATGTCCCTGCCCAGGACCAAGGGTCTTCGTAAACATGGGCCTTCCAAGTTGCAAATGCCCATTCTCTCGCGTGACCACTTCACTCTCCAGTCAGGAGATAGGTAAGAAAAGAATAATTATGATATGCCTCCCACACAAGATGAAACAGACCTGAGTTCAGCCTCAGCTATGAGGGACAGCCACTTCATCAGCACCAGATTCTAAGTGGCCAAGCCCAGAACTGAACCCAGACAACCTGACTCAGAGCTGCTGATGCTTCCTGAACCAGAGAGCAGTCTCATCTGTGCAAGGATGCAGCACAAGGGTCCTGGCTCAAAGACCACACCCACCTCTGAGTTCCTTTCCTGGCCCCAAGGTGCTGAGCTGCGCAGCAGGTAAAGATGTGCACACTGGAGTTGGTCTTGATCCTCCTCTATCCCAGACTCTCAGTGAGTATTTAATCATTAACAACAATAACAAGAACGCTCTGTATTTAGCACCTCTCCCTGAAAGGAGTGCCTGCTGGCTGCTGTGCAGGGAAAGATGTGTTCAAGAGGCAATGCTGGTTGTTGGTGATGAGAAGGCCTGACTGGGGGCTCAGCAGCGCACAGGTAATGACAGCATAAGTTTAGACAAGGGGCGGTGGACACCAGGAAGGTCGTAGAAAGTCAAAGAGAGTAGGGGAAATTGTTCATCTGTTTGCATTGCTATAAAGGAATGCCTGAGACTGGGTAATTTACAAGGACAAGAGGTTTATTTGGCTCATGGTTCTGCAGGTTGTACAGAACCTGCATGGGGCTGGCACTGCTTTCTGGTGAGGCCTTGGGAAGCTTCCAGTCATGACAAAGGGGGAAGGGCAGCCAGCGTGCCTCATGGGCGAGAGGAACAAGAGAGAGGGGAGGAGGTGCCAGGCTCTTTCAAACAACCAGCTCCCCTGTGAACTCAGAGTGAGAACTCCCTCATTATGGTGAGGATGGCACCCAGACACTCATCAGGGATCAGCCCACATGACTCAAACAACTCCCAGTAGGCCCCACCTCCAATATTGGAGTTCCCTTCTTTACCTAAGATTTGGAGGGGACAAAAGATCCAAATCATATCAAGAAACAACCATGGCACATCTCCCCAACCCCAGCCTGGGCTGGCCCAGGACTGCTTCTCAGCACTGAGAAAGGAGGTCCAGAAGGCTTCTGGCCAATGGGAGTAAAACAAAGCATGCAGGAGGGTCAGAGAATGGAGCCTCTCCCAGGCACTGGCACCGAGCGGGGCCTGGAAAAGAGACCAGGAAGAGGACTGGCTAGCCGGGAGGAGGCTGGGCTGGTGAGTGCAAGAGCAAGTGAGGAAAGTCTAAAAGGTCCAAGCAGTCCACATTTCCGGAATATCCTCCGAGGGATTTCCGCAGATCTCCCCGCCTGGAGTTCCCCCAGAGGTTGGGGAAAAAACCTTTGTGAGCAGTTAGTTGTTGGTCACCCACACATGGTGTCATGGAGGTGCTGATTTGGAGACATTCACCCTCCAGCACCATGGACAAGGAGAGCAGGGGCTTCTAGGAAAAAAAAAAAAAAGTCTTCTATTTATCAGGGTCCCCTCTAAAGTACCAAGAGGGTAGGAACCTGCAAGGAGACTTCAAAAGGCTGGGCCAGCATTCTGTCCCCACCTAGGGAAGAGGCAGCTGCCCATCCTACAGCCTGGGCTCTGAAATCATGATTTCAAGCAGTAGCAACAGGAAAGAGGAGACTGCCCTTCCCCAGTGAACACGTTCCAAAGGAGCTCAGTCATGAACATGGCCAGTAACAGCCAAGGAAAAGGGCCCAGAGGCTGCTGTGGACAAGAGACATCGCCATCGCCACGTGCATGCAGCTGACCGCCCCCAGCCACCTGCCTGTGCTGGGTAAAGCTAAGAGTCGGGGCTCTTTAAATTAACTATTTTTTTTTTCTTTTTGAGACAGAGTCTTGCTTTGTCACCCAGGCTGGAGTACGGTGGTGTGATCTTGGCTCACTGCAACCTCCGCCTCCTGGGTTCAAGTGATTCTCCTGCCTCAGCCTCCCGAGTAGCTGGGATTACAGGCATTCGCCACCACACCCGGCTAATTTTTGTGTTTTTAGTAGAGACGGGGTTTCACCATGTTGGTCAGGCTGATCTCAAACTCCTGACCTCAAGTGATCCACCCACCTTGGCCTCCCAAAGTGCTGGGATTATAGGTGTGAGCCATTAACTTTTAATTACTCAAAGAATACATGAACACATTATTGTTATAAAATATTAAAACATTACAGATAAGGCTAAAGTCCTCTCTGACCCTCTTCCATCCCAATCCCCCATATATTCTGTATTATCATAATTTTCTGTGGGTGTGTGGCCTTCAAGACATGTTCTTTGTATTTAGACGGAAACATTGGTAGGAGACGAGGGACTGTCCTCCTTGCCGTTCTTGTTCTCTACATAAACATGACGTGGACACTTCTCTGTTACTCAGAGGCAAACCATACATCTTGTATGTGGTCACTATGCACCATTTCCCTGTTGTAGGGCTGTCTGGATAGTTTTGGCTTTTGATGTTTACTGCACTGTGCTATGGGAAGCATCCTTCCGTGGGACTCGTTGACTGTCATTTTCTGAGAGTACACACCCAGTGTGGAAATGCTGGAACAGCAGAAGATCGGCACGTTAATAGCCATGCTAGAGGTTGCCAACTTGCTGTCCTAAGGGCTTGTAAGTTCTGTGCACCCCTACCCAGTTCTCACATCCTCCCAATCCTTTATATTGTCAGATTCAAAAGTTTTGCCATAGAATGCTGTTTTAGTTCATACAGCCTGGACCACTGGTGAAATTGAGTAGCTTTTATTTATTGATCATTGGCTTTTGTCTAAGAAGTCTTAGCCTTGACCTGTCTTTGTATTGAGGTGTTTGTCTTTTTCTTATTTGTTTGTAGTTTTCTGTGTTCTCTCTCTCTCTCTCTCTCTCACACACACACACACACACACACACACAAAAGACACTGATCCTTTCAGTTTGTAATGACTCTGCAAGTAATGTCTTAATGGATTTTCTCCTTCTCCATCTTCTTTTCATCACTGTTCTCCTTTTTCTTCTTGGGAAAATCCAGACAATGTTGAAGAAGCATGTTTACCTTTGGCATATTCTGCAAACTTCTTTCTCATCTTACCTCTGCAAAACGGAAAGTGCAAGTCTAATATTTGCAGCTTATGGAGCTAAGCAACTTTTCTAATCTGTTTTCTTGAAGCTCTATGATTGATAAAAGCCATGAATTCTGATTATTCCAAAGGACAGGAATGCCATGTATCGCCCCTGCCCGCACATCCCTGGTGTGCAAGGCAGATGTGACTAATTCATCTGTAAACTCCCTTGTCCTAAGCCTGGTTCAGCCTCAGAACCCTTCTTAACAATAGTGGCCACCACCATGACTCGGCTGGAGTTGGCTTGTAAGAAAATCTATACGCTGTCACTGCCTCAGCTTAATCAAGTACATTTTAATCATCCCAGTTAACAGGGGTTTCAAAGCCTCCCTACCTCACCATGATTAACTCATCGGAGTTTTCATTAAAAAGAAAAACTAGCTAATTGGTTTGACCTCTCCATTTAGGAAAATGATAATAATAACAAGCTAACATTTATTGAGTGGTTACTATGTGCCAGACAGTGTGTAAAATGCTTTACACGTATTTTCTCATTGAATCTGACAGCAGCTACTTAAGTGGAATAGTGTCATGTCACGGGAAAAAGGCAAAAACAGTGTCTCTGCTGCTCTGAACTTGACCCTTTCCTCTCCTACGATGTGAGCTGCAAGAAGTCAGCTTTTCCTTCTGCCTGAACCATTATTATGTAGCATGTTTATCCTCTGATATGCTCAAAACTGGCTGCGGCACAGTGAGCTTTCTTGTCTTCATGATCCAGAATGCAGGTTGCAGATTGGTAGAGAAATGATAGAAAGAGATTTCACTTGGAAAGTCCTGCTGCCTGTAGCTGATGGTGTCCCAACCAGATCGCCTTCAGCAGGCTGCAGTCCATGCACCTGACGGCCGCTATTAGGTTGATGCAAAAGTAATAGTCATTGCATTGGCAAAAACCCTAAATCATTTCTCTCAGGTTCAAAGTGCCACGAATCTCTAGGGCAGGGGCAAAATGTCACCAGTCTCTTTGCTAAAACATATCAAGAGTCTCCTTTGCTCCAGTTCTCAACAAGTTCCTCATCTCCAGCTCAGACCACCTCAGCCTGGATCTTATTGTCCATATCAGCATTTTGGGCAAAGCCATTCAACAAGTCTCTAGGAAGTTTCAAACTTTCCCACATTTTCTTGTCTTCTTCTCAGCCCTTCAAACTTTTCCAATCTCTGCCTGTTACCCATTTCCAAAGTTGCTTCCACATTTTTGGGTATCTTTTCAGCAACACCCCCAATATACTGGTACCAATTTACTGTTTAGTCTGTTTTCATGCTGTTGATAAAGATGTACCTGAGACTGGGAAGAAAAAGAGGTTTCATGGGACTTACAGTTCCACATGGCTGGGGAGGCCTCAGAATCTTGGCTAGAGGTGAAAGGCACTTCTTACATGGCAGCGGCAAGGGAAAATGAGGAAGAAGTGAAAGTGGAAACCCCTGATAAAACCATCAGATCTCGTGAGACTTATTCATTATCATGAGAATAGCATGGGAAAAACCAGTCCCCATGATGCAATTACCTCTCCCTGGGTCCCTTCCATAACTCATGGGAATTGTGGGAGCCACGATTCAAGATGAGA
This sequence comes from Theropithecus gelada, assembly GCF_003255815.1. Taxonomy (NCBI): domain Eukaryota; kingdom Metazoa; phylum Chordata; class Mammalia; order Primates; family Cercopithecidae; genus Theropithecus; species Theropithecus gelada. The sequence continues at coordinate 48,564,342 of NC_037687.1, forward strand.
TTTGGGTGGGGACACAGCCAAACCATATCACCATACATTTCAAAGACCACCCAGAACCGGTTCTGAATTCTACGAGCCTGGCTCTCCCCTGGCCAGCACCTCAGTGTCCTAGACTGTCAGCCTCCTAGCTGCCTGAGGTACTCATGTTCTCAGATACCTGAGTCCTTCTGTTTTTTTTCTATTAACCTTGGGCCCCATTGACACAGTATCTGGTGAAGTAGTTCTCTTGATAAATCAGAAACAAAACACAACAAAAATCTAACTACAACCACCACCAGTATCCACTTACTTGTGCCTGTATTCATTGGGTTTTTTTTCTTTTGTTCCATAGTTGAAATATCTGAGTATCTTTGTTTTAAAAACGATTAGGCTTGGCCTAGTGCACTGGCTCATGCCTATAATCCCAGAGCTTTGGGAGACACAGGAGGATCATTTGAGACTAGAAGTTTGAGACCCGTCTGAGCAATGTAATGAGACCCTGTTTCTACAGAAAAACATGAAAATTAGCTGAGCACTGTGGTGCATGCCTATAGTCCCAGCTACTTAGGAGGCTGAGGCAGGAGGATTGCTTGAGTCCAGAGAGGTGGAGGCTGCAGTGAGCCATGAATGCACCACTGCACTCCAGCCTGGGCAACGAAGTGAGATTCTGTCTCTAAAATCAAACGCATAAATAAACAAAACACTATTAGGCTTTATTTAGTTATAAATTACCCAAATCACCACCTGAGTTCTCTCCCTTTGCTTTTCAATATGTAAACATACCTTGAATGCTAAAAGAGAATTTTTTTTCCTTCATCCTCAGAAACCCTAATAAAGTCCAGGGCAGAGGGCATCCGACCCATTTTTGATGTGAAGAAACCAAGTCAGAGAGGGTGGCTTGCCCATGAGGTCTCCATCTAGGAAACATCAAGGGTCCACTAATATCTGGGCTGAAAAATTCCTTTCCCAGGCTGCTCCGAGCTCCTGTCTGAGCCTCTCTCCCCAGTCCCTCCCTTCCCTGGGCCAGGAGTCAAAGCCTGCCCTGAAGTGACAAATGTGAAACCCCCAGTTCAACTCTGTCAAAAACCACTAGGGTCTGCCCCTTCCCCAGGGCTTCCGCTCATACACCCCAGGGGCTGGCTGAGCACCAAGGCAATGTTTTTTGCCTTCCTTTCCATCTTGCCGGCTGCCTCCTGGAGAGAGCTTTGTTTAACTCTCCCTGTAGTTCCCCTGGAAGTCTGAAGAATTTGCAAAATGACCCCAGGACAGGGCTTGTAGTCAACTGGTCCTCTCCTACCCCTCACCTGGGGACAAATGCCATTTTTTAGAATTTCATCCGGAGGTGGCAAACTAGCTAGAGGTGAAAAGTCACATTGAGAAAGAAACCAATGTGCAATTATTTGAAACCAAGGTTTCTCTGTCTTCTGCATCCGTATTTGGGACGATGGCTCTCTTTCAGGAGGGCAGATGATCCCTTAGCACTCAGGACTGGAATACCAGGCGAGAACTTCGAAATGGGAGAGTGCAGGAGGGAAGGCTCCATGGAGCGTTTCCACATGGCTGCAGGGTTGTCTCCAGGTTCGTGTCAATTTATTCTGCAATCAAGAGCAATCCTCCTCACTTTGCCAAATCATGCAATAGTTCTCTCCCATTACACCAAGGAATGGGAGATGGTAAACAAACAGCATTACGACGTCACAAATCAATTTTATTGAAAACGTATTAGGTTTCAGTACAACCGAAGGATCAGACACCCAAGGAGAGAAAGGCAGGGGAGAGGAGACAGCGCACCAAGATTTACTTCTGAGTGCTACAAAATATTGAACTAAAAATAACATTAAAGATGAAATTTGTAATGAATCTCAAGCTGCTAAATTCCCCAAGGCTGGTTCTGCCAAAGGCTTTGCTGCAATCCTCTGTTCTTTCCTGTCTTTATTTAAATATTTTATACAGTTGTCTATGTTCATGTGCAGTGTGAACTGTCATTTATATTTCAGTCCACTTTAAAATGGATCTGAGGCTACTTCAAGCTGAGCGCCGCACGGAGTGGATCTGCGCGGAGAGTTAGGTTGGAATGGGGAGGATAAATGAAGACGGATCCTTAATGTACTTTTTGTGTACTTATATTTGCCTGTCATGTTTTCTGCCTTAAACCTGATTTGTAATTCTATGGGTTTTGTGACATTATGATAAGATGCGATCCGTGGAAAACTCACATTTAGCCGGGACGTTGATGGGCATTTGAGTTAAAGAGAGTGGTTGACGGGAGAGAGGCAGGATTCGGACCCCGCGGCTTAATGCTTAGCGGAACAACTTGCTTGGTCTGGAGCTGTAGTATTTCATGCTTTTCTATGCATTAGACTTCGCCAAAGTGAAATTTTGGAAGAATAAAACATTTCCAAGATAAATTCAATTTTGCCCTGTGTTGAACTGAACTTTCTATGTCACTTAATGATGTAGGGGAGCTTGGGTAGAAAAGTGCATTTTCTTAGTTGGCACACCAAGGAGGCAGGCTGAGAGAAAGTCGGGAGGCCAGGTGTGAAGGTAGAGGAAGGAGGGCTGGATTGGGAAATGCGGACGGCCCTGGAGGGTCCTCTCAGGCTTATCCTCATCCCACAAAAACGTGTCTGTGTGTGTGTGTGTGTGCGCGCGCGCGTGCATGAGCGCGCGCGCGCCGCGGACGGGCACAGATCCCTGATACAGTTCCCCATTTGGATTCTACAGAGGTGCAGAAGTCAGAGGTGCTGGCCATGCCAAAGCACTGCAAGCACAATTCTGGGGTGACAGAAATGTAGGTAGGGGGACAGGGTTCTCTGCAGCCTCCTCCCTTTTGCAGACTGACTGCCAGGTAGCACCAGGTTTCACTATCGGCCTCCCTGGGCAGTGCCTCACCTTGAGGCGTAGACTGAGTAGAAGGAATTCTGCTCCATTCCGCTTCTGGTCCCTCACCTCCCTGGAGAATGCTCTCCTCCTGGACCAACCAACACCTCCTCCTTTGGGGCCCCTCCAGTGCTCAAGATCCCGGTGCCTGTGGATGTTGCTAGCAATGCGCCCATGGGATCTGAGGGCATCTTCTGAGAGGGAGGCCGTGGTTCACGTAGGAACATTTGTGGGAGCACAGGGACTCAGGTGTGAAAGCAGTCCCAGGGTCTCCCACCCTGCCTTTTCTGTCACAGCCATTGGTCTAGAATACATATATCATACCCATGTTTTCCCAGAGGGTGCAGGAAATACCTGAAAGTGTTGGGAGGCTCTTTCTGCCCTGGCCTTTCTCCCTGTCCTCCCATATCTTCATGTTGTATCCAGCAAATATCGTGGCAGTCAGACTGGGCTGGTCCCAGACCTCACTCAGACATCTACTGCTGCGTGACAGTGGAAAATCAGCCAGCCTCTCTACAGAAGGTTAAATGAGGCCCCAAAATAGCATGTCCACCTGCCACCCTCAACATCGGTGAATGTGTCCTTATTTGGAAAAGGGGTCTTTGTAGATGGAACTAAGTGGAGGATCTAGAGATGAGATCAGGCTGGATTATGCAGGGGGGCCCTACATCCAAGGACAAGCGCTCTTTTAAGAGATGGAAGAGAAGACCAAGAGATAAGGGGAAAGATGACATGAAGACGCAGGCAGAGACTGGAGCGAGGCAGCCACAAGCCCAGCAACACCTGGAGCCAGCAGGAAAGGCAAGGAAGGCCTCTCCCCTAGGGCCTTTGGAGGGCACAGAGCCCTGTGGACAATTTGATTTCAGGTTTCTGGCCTCCAGAATGGTGGCAGAATGAGTCTCTCTTGGCTTAAGGTTACTGTTCTCTGACAGCAGCCCTGGGAAGCGAATATGTCCTCTAAACCTCAGGTTCCTCACCTAAATGGCGTAGTTGTCGTCCCTGCAGGAACTCTGGAGATGTAGACATGTGGGGTGCAGAGGAAGCTAAGCAGAGCCGCCAGCGCCAGGGCCACCTCCCTTCCTGCCCTGATACACTCCTTTTCATAGCCAAATGTTCTGGGACAACTTGTGGCCCTGTTCCTTCCTTCTCTCCACAGGGCACCCTGCTTTACCTTCAAAGCCCACGTCTTTCAAGAAGCCCACAGAGCCCTTCCCCTCATGACAGGGGTGGCTTTACCCTCAGGGTCAGCAAGACCCAGCCCCAGGCCCTGCTGGGCCTCGGGGAGTTGGAGGAGCCCCTCTCTCTCCATGCAAAAGCTGTGGGAGGCCTTCAAGCCCATGCATGGGGCTGCACCACTCCCATCACAACTGCTGCTACGGCCAGATGCCCTTTGGCTGCTAGGAACAGAGGCCTGCTCATTGGTTCTTAAGCAAGGAAGTAAACCCTGTTAGGAGGCAGAGACCTTTGGGGAAACCCAAGGCAGAAAGGTTCCCAGCCTGGACCTGGGAACACGAGGAGCCCCAGGTTGGCATCTCTTCTCCCTTGGCTCTCCTGGGTCTCCTCTGTGTGTCAGCTGTCTCTGTGTTTTTAGGACAAAACGAAGAAACCCATGGTCTGTAAGTCACTGGCACCCTGATGACAGGAAGCTGGCTCCCAGGGCCTCCCTGCCTTAACTCCAAATCCCGCACAAACAGAGGACTGGCATGGCTTGGCTCAGATGTCCACCCTACTTCTAATCTGCAGACTGGTAAGAAGGTCACATAGCATAACCCAGCCTGGGATGTTCTTCCTGGGAACTGGGATGAGTTCTTGAGAATGGCGATGGGGTGGGGTTGGGGGGGGGGTATGGGTAGGGAAAATCCTCTTCTTAAACGTAAGAAACCCTAACCAACACCCACCACCCCATCGGATTCCAGCCTCTGTAACCTGGTGAGTCTCTTTGGGTGGGGGTCCAGGCTGCCCAGGGGTACTTGCTTCTCTGCAGCGATGTGATGATGTTGCTAGTACTAAAGAGGGTGGTTGGCGATGAAGGGAAAAGGCTTGGATTGAAACTTCAGCATCCTGTGTATCTATAAAATATCCCCCGCACCGGGACCCATGTCCCCAGCAGGACTCTCCCAGAGGCCCTCTTCAGGATACTTGTATCCTGGGACTCCTGGGGTGTGAAAGCCCACAGAGCACTCTCCTTCGCGATTGCGGTAGCTTTACCCTCAGGGTCAGCAGGACCCAGCCCTGGCCCCTGCTGTGCCTCTGGGAGCTGGAGGAGCATGGACCTTGCACACAGGGGCCCTGGGACTCCACCAAGACCACGCATGAGGCTGTGCTGCCCCAGCCACCACCACTGCTGGGACCAAAGCTCCTTTGGCTGCAAGAACAGAAGCCTGCTCACTGCGTCTTAAATAAGAAGGCAAACTTTGTTGTTAGGAAGCAGAGACTTTTGGGGGAATGCAAGGCAGAAAGGGCAGCCCTCCCAGGGTCTCGGAGTAGACCAAAGCCTGAGAAGTCCAGAAGGACTAACGACGGGCCTTTCTCTCCCTTCTGTGCACAACCAGGCCCTGCATAAACACAAGTCCCTGGCTAGGAGCTCAGTCATGAGAGGCAGCGTTTCATAGCAGAGAATTCCCAGTCCTGGCTTCCACACCCTGGCCTCTGGCCATCCTTCTCCCTTCCCATGTCCTCAGTTGGGTCACTTATTCTCTTGGATCCTCAGTCTCTTCATCTGTGAAATGGCCATCAGAGGCCAACCTCTGGAGGGCAGGGAGCCTCCCCTGACATTCTGTGACGATCAGAATCATTGTATTGATGCAATCACCTCAGTGAGAATCGGGGCCCCAGCATGAGGTCCTTTGGCTTGCTTGTTTTGAAAGTAGAATTTTGGCCAGGTGGCTCATGCCTGTAATACCAGCGCTTTGGGAGGCCAAGACAGGAGGATTGCTTAAGGCCAGGAGTTTGAGACCAGCCTGGGTAACCTAATGAGACCGTGTTTCTACAAAAAAAAAAAAAAAAATTAAAAACTAGCTGGGTGTGATGGTGTGCATCTGTGTTCCAACTATTCCAGAGGCTGAAGGGGAGGATGGCTTGAGTCCAGGAGGTAGAGGCTGTAGTGAGTGGTGATCATGCCTGGACAACACAGAGAGACCTTGTCTCTTAAAAACAAAACAAAACAAAACAAAACAAAAACCCCGAAAAACCAGAGCTTCCATTGGCAGGTGTGGCACGAATCCCCTGAATCCCCTGGAATACAGAGTCGGGGGAGCTGCAGGGGCACACGGGCCCCGTGCCCCTCTCTGGTCTCACACAGAGCAGAGCCGTGCTCCGAGAGGGCTGAGGCCAGGGTGGCCTGTTCGCCTTGCTGGAGTTCTTCTGGGTCAGCTCCCAATGGGACCAGGCCTGCCCTGTCCCCTCTTTGTCCCCCTAATCTCTTTTGTATTTCTTCACTGACCCCAGCCACAGATCTGACTCGTAACCTGCTTTCTGTTCACAGAACTCAGGCCTTCAGTGAATGATTAGGCATTCACACTGAGGGATGACAAAGTGACGATGAGCTCTCAGAAACCTCCAGGCGACAGGAGGAGGTGGGCTGGGCTGGGCCTGTCTCCCAGGAGGCCACAAAGCCGCAGGCTGATCTGTGACCCCGAGCGCTTCCTTACCAGGAAGGACACGTGTCCTGGGTAAGTTGGCAAAAAAGTGGTAGAACAGGGACAAGAGAATGAGCCTCTGTGGCGTGAATACTTAAGGCCACATCCAAAAGGCCTGATGATCTAGGAAACTAGATGTGACAAGCAGCACAGCGCTCCTCAAGACACTAGGTCCCAGCCCCCAGAACCTGTGGATGTCACTCTTTGAGGAAAAGGGGGTCTCTGTTGATGTGATTAAGAAAAGAATCTTGAGATGCAAAGATTATCCTGGTGGGACTTAAATGCAATGACAAGTGACCTTAAGGGAGGAAGGCAGAGGGAGGCTTGACACAGACAGAGGGCAAGTCTCTGTAAAGATTCAGCAGGGAGAAATTCGAAGGTGCTGGCACTGAAGCTGGAGTGATCCAGCCACAAGCCCAGGAACACCGGAGCCAGCAGAAGCCAGAGGAGGCAAGGAACGGATTCTGCCTGGGAGCCTCCAGAGGATGCAGAGCCATGCGGCACTTCAGTGTGGGCCCAGTGATGCTGAGTTCAGTCTCCTGGCCTCCAGAACGGTGAGAGTACAAATGTCTGTAATTTTAAGTCTCCATGTGTGTGGTCATTGGTGCAACAGCCACAAGGAAACTAACAGGCCACACAGGACAGGTCTGTCTCCACTCCTGCAGGAACACCAGCTCCCAGAGCACTGGTGGGGGCTCTGCGTTCCCAAGGTCCAGGAGTGGTGTCACATACAGACTTGGATTGCTCCCTGGGTTTCTTAAGAGTGGCTCTCCACAGTCAGATGCAAGTGCCTGGAGGGCCAAGGCTGTGTGCTCTCCATCCCTGCGTGTCTGAAACTCAGCACGGGGCCTGGCACCGGGAAAGGGCTCTCAAGAGCGACTTGTGAATATCAGCACAAGCCAGCAGTGAATGGACATTGAGCCAGAAAATCAGCAGAACAGGTTCTGCCACGTGGACAGCAGAGGTCTCACGGCATCATCACGCATCGTTAGTTAACTTGCATGCGATGGAGCTTTTCAGATATGTGCTTTGCCTTCCCAACAAGCCTTAAAAGTTCCTTAAGATGGGGACCTCCTCCTTCACAACAGAGATCTACACAAGGCTCGGCAAACAGGAAATGCTCAACAAAGATCCACTGGCTGCTTGGCCAGTGGGTGGCTGGCATTGCCTGGTTGGGAAATGTCAATTTCCCAACTGAGCATCCATCCACCCATCAGCCTCAAGTGCACAGGCCTGTGAGTCCTATTTTAAAATGTAGAGCGCATGAGTCTCCAACTGCAGGCTCTGTAAGTCCGGAGAAGGCCAAGGAAGCTGCATTTTAAATTTTGAAACCAAGGTCAGGTTGCAAGGCCACCTATGGGAGAGGCTGATGAAGACACCTGAACTTGAACTGATGAAGGTTTATAGCTTCCCACGGACTGGCTGCTGGAGTTGAGAGTTTGCTCTCTGCTTAAGCAGAGACGTGATTTGAAAAAAAAAAAAAAATGCAGAAGTGATAACGCAAAATTATCTGGCTCCATTTGGGGAGGAGCCCAGCTGGACACCGCTCAGGATCTAGTTGCCTGTGCTGATGCCCCCTGGCAAAAGCAATTGCTCAAGAGGAAGCACAGCCATGCAGTGCAGAGAAAACTGCAACTCGACACTGAGTGAATGCAGGGTGAACACACGGAGGAGTTTCGGTGTAAACACATCCTTTTTGAGGGTTGGCGATTATTTCTGAAAATTACAGATTTTCAGTGTTTGCTTTGGTAGGAACAGCTGCCACTCTAAGAGCCAAACTCTAAGCCAGAAAATACTGTGCTTTGAGATGAGTGTTCTTGTGTTTGAGATGAAGCAGGAGCTCCCTGCAGCCTGGCACCTGCTGGGTGTGCTGGCCGGCTCCCTGCTAATTTCCAACCTGGGTGCCCTATGCAGAGAAATCACCCTAGTGAGAGATCACCCAGTGGGAGATCACACTGCCTTTTCCTCCAGGAAAACGCAGAGGCTGCCCCGACTGGACACACTGCAATCCCACAATTAGGGACCACAACATTCACTTAAGGGCTGATGAGGTGGACAGCAGAAACAAGGCAAAGCATGGAACCAGGCATCAGAAAGCTATTGAAACCTCAGCAAGGCTCCTTCCCCCTCTGGTCCTCAACCTTTCCATCTGTTAAATGAGGGAAGTGGACTCTGTCCATATGGGATACTTCATAAAAGATGTAGTTGAAAGGTTTAGGTAGTAGATGGACAACTCATTAAATAACAGTAACACCACTTTGAGAAGTTTGTCCATACTTTAATTCTTTCTGTTCCTCTGATGATATCCAAGTAGAAGGCTTCTTTTGGTGCCAGGATCTCTTTAACATCATTCTCACATTTTGCTCATCTTTTCTAACAAAAAAAAAAAAAAAAAAAAAGGAACAGACTTAAGGCTCGTGGCTGTAAGACAAGCAAAAGTATCTAGCTAGCCTTTAATAATGTCTTCTTGTTTTCATTGTATTCAAGGCAAGTGATCAAGGTTTTACACCTATGGTAATGACAGAAAGGTTTGTTTCAAATAAATGTGTGTGAGCACAAAGAATGAGACAAATTGAAGAGGTGCGTTAGGTCAATGTAAATGCAGATGTTAGGGGGAGAGTGCTATCAGGTGCCTGATGTTTGGGAGTTCCTGTACCTCCCTAACCCTAAAAACCTTTCCAGCTCACCTTTCCACCAGCCTTACGAAGAGCAGTCACTGTTGCTACAGGCTACATCTTGTCCCTGATTTTCATTTAGGAGCTAGACTTGCAGTGACCCTGGGCCATCTAGCACAGTGATTGCCTTTCTATTCCTGCTGAAAACTCCAGCCTGCGGCCACAGAAAGTACCTTGCCCGTTCATGCCACTGACATCTGCAGTCTCCTATGCTCGCTTGACACTTTAATATTCCTATCAAAAGACATATATCAGGGTGTCTGCGCTACGTGAGAACCCAGCAAGTTCTTCCTCCTGCCTGTTTACATTAAAAATACTCATTACAATTCAAATGACTTTCAAATTATGCTCATCTGGATTTCTGTGCTTTATAAAGACTCCCATGCCTATCTCTTTCTGGGGTTATAAGTTAAAATATTTTTATTATGATAAAAACTGCTTTAAAGGCTCTGCAGACATTTGCTAAACTGTAGATACTACAGCTTGATGCTGAATAAGGTCTCTCCCTCAGCCCACCCCAAAAGAAGGGAAACTGAGGACAAGGGCCCCTGCAAACGAATGTTGTGTTGAGCATCAACTTGAGTCCTGGTAGTACAGCAAGTGTCAGTACTACGTGCAGCAGTTATGAGTTAACGCTATCCATCACTGACTGTGTAGAGAGAATTACTAGCACTGGCCACCCTCAAAAAGAATGCTTGTATTCCCCATCAGTGAATAAAAGGCACAGGAAAATATATTTTAGCTAGTATGAGAGGGAACTTACTAACACTCAGAGCTTTCAGCAGGGAAATGCGGAGAGATCACCCTAACACTGCCTTCAAAGGTAGTGAGCCATGAGTCTCCACAAGTCTCCACAGGAGGATCCCAATCAGAGACTCGGTGGCCACCTGACTCTGTAAAAGCAATTTGAGGCTGGGCGCGGTGGCTCACACCTGTAACCCCAGCACTTTGGGAGGCCGAGGGGGTGGATCACTTGAGGCCAGGAGCTCGATATCAGCCTGGCCAATATGGTGAAACCCCGTCTCTACTAAAAATACCAAAATTAGGCCGGGTGTGGTGGCACATGCCTGTAATCCCAGCTACTCAGGAGGCTGAGGCAGGAGAATCGCTTGAACCTGGGAGGCAGAGGTTGCAGTGAGCCAAGATCGTGTCACTGCACTTCAGCCTGGGTGACAGAGCAAGACTCCATCTCAAATTAAAAAAGCAAAAAGAAATTTGAGCGCTGGATTTGTGGATTGCATCCCCATCCAGCTCTGAGAGTGTGCATTCAACTCTGCATTAGACACAAGTTGTGGAGGCAGACGAATGACATCCAGCTCAAGTTGAATTCAATGAACTATATTGGTAGACAATGGGACTGCAAGTCCAGGTATAGCAGGATCCAGGTGTTCGGATGACATCATCGAGAAGCTGTCTCTCTCCTCCCTCCTATCTAGTTTCCCAGTGGCTTCATTCTCCAGAAAGCAGCAAAGTGCCTTCCAGTTGCTCCAGGCCAGCACCCTATCAGCTGAGCCTGAGCAGGAAAGAAATTCTTCCCCTGTTGGTCCAACAAAGGTCTTCCCCAGTTGGGTCCACCCAATTGGTCCAACAAAGGTCTTAAGGTTTGCCTAAGAAATAATCAGAAACTCACAAAAACCTATATGTAAGAGCATTCACTTATATCTACGGTCTACTGCAAGATAATTGAGATGACTTAAATGTTCCAAGATGGAGAATGGGTTAAATAAATAGTAATATATCCAAATGATGGAATACTATGCAGCCAGTCAAAGGAATATTTCCAGGGAACAATAATGATATAAAACTGTTCTTGATATATTGTTAAGCAAGATACAGAAGTCAATAAATAATAAGGTAATACTAATTAGGTCACAAAAATTTTGTTACAAAATATTTATTAATTAAAAACTGGATGCAAATGTACCAATATATTTTCTCTGAGTACAGGGATTACAGATGATATTATTTTTAAACACTTTTAAATTTTCTACATTTTACACTATTAATATATATTACTTTATATACTTAGAAAAAGGTAAACAAATATTGTTTTAAAAGCTGGACTGGTATGAGTGGCCAACAAGTAGATTCTCAACTTAGGCAGCAGAAAGACCCACAGAAATTACTCCTGTGAGGCTAAGGACCTGCAGGTGTGCTCTGGCCCAGCCCCCAGATGCTCCAGCCGTTCATTCCTGTCTCAACCTTGGGTGATGGTTGTGGCCCCAGCCAAGAGACAGTGTGCAAGGTCATGGCCATAAGTCTCTGAAGTGTGGTCATTCCAAATATTTAATGAGATTCCCCTGCATGTGTGCATGCATGTACATGCGCATACACACACACACACACACACAACTGTTCACACCAGGTCCATTGCTAAACCAGGCTATACGTTCAAGACAGACTTAAGGCACAGGCACTTAGAAACTTGTAGGACCGCTGTGTGTGTCTGATAGTGTCATCCGTCCATTTTACATTCAGGCTTCTTAGTGAAATGTACATAGCCTCTCCTGCTGTGAATCAAAACACATTGGTGTGTCTTCTGCTCAGCCCATGGAGGCATCAGGGTGATGGCAGCTCACAGTACCCAACCCGAGGCAGCACGAACTGCAACACCAACTGCTCCCAAAGGCAGCCAGAATCCTGGGGCCAGAGGCGATCACCTCGGTTGTAACAGGGCCTGAATCTGTCACCATCCCCTGTCCCTCTCTCCAAGGAGACAGAGCTTAGCAATTCTGGGACCTGCCCTAGCACTGCACCTTCCCAGACCGGCCCTTCTTCTGCCAGAGTCGCTGCACCTGGTATTTCACTGTGGTGCCTGCTCTGGATCATTCCTGAGTTCCCCCTTCTCCTACTTTTTTTTTTTGAAGTCATTTGGGAATAGCTTTTAGGAGGATGTGAGTCTTGGCCACATATCTGAGGCCAGGAAGAGCAAGATTTAGCATAAGTCATGGAAGAAGTATGGACATCTATTAGGCATCAATTAAAAATTGTTTTAAAACACTATGAGAGTAAGAAGTGCATATAAGAACTATCAGACTGCCCAGATGTAGTGGCTCCAGCCTGTAATCCCAGCACTTTGGGAAGCCAAGGCAGGCAGATCACTTGAGGCCAGGAGTTTGAGACCAGCCTGGCCAACATGGTGAAACCCTGTCTGTACTAAAAATACAATAATTATTCAGGCATGGTGATGCACGCCTGTAATCCCAGCTACTTGGGAGGCTGAGGCACGAGAATCACTTGAACCCAGGAGGCGGAGGTTGCAGTATGCTGAGATTATGTCATTGCACTCCAGCCTGGGTGACAGAGTGAGACTCTGTCTCAAAACAAAACAAAACAAAACAAAAAGAACCATCAGACAAATGCATTCATTTGTTCACTGTGAGCCCACGTGGATACGCTGGATGCTGAGAACACAGTGCAGTGCAAGACTGTCCTTAACACAGCCACGGAGTGACAGACAGACACCCACAGAGTGACAGACAGACACAGAAATGCCAGCTGGGGCCATAGGTGACATCCAGTCAGGAAAAATAAGCCAGTGCTGTTCAAACACAACAAACACCCCAAAATACTAAATACATGAAAGAATAAGTGTGCAAACACTTGCAACGGAGTGGCCTGGCCTGGGCGTGGGCAGGAAAGTCATCCTCAAGGAAGTGTCCTTCAAGCTGAGATCCGAAAAGCAGGATGAGCAGATGCCAACTCCGAGATGCCCGAGGGTAGAAGGTTCCAGAAAGGAGAGCATACACTGGGCACAGAGGGAGGGCGAGAGGGTCCTGAGGTCTTGGGGATCAAGTGCATGCAGGGATTCCGGGCCTGGCAGGAATCTTTCTGGCCGTTTCCCAGGGAGCTGTGGAAAGTGATGTTTCAGTTACTCCAGCCTGCTCAGTGTCTCTCCTCACAAGTTCATGCTCCGCCCCTGTGGAACTGGGTCAGCTCTGAGTGGAGGTGCTCAGAGGACACAGAGAGCGCAGTGGTCCTGCTGGCAGGAGGCCTTAGTGCTACAGCCATGGGCACAGTGGGAGGGAATGGGGGTATTTAGTTGGAGAGACCCAGGTCTCTCCTTTCCGTGGTTCAGGCTGCCTCTCAGTGAACAGAGGAAGACTCCCCACGTGGCTTCTGTGGCCTGAGAGCTGATACCCACTGCAGGCAGTCCAAGGAAGTGGATGGAGGCCTAGAGGAAGGACTTGGGACTGGTGAGAGCTGTCCATGGTGGCTGCCTTCAGGAAGTCACGCAGCCCCTCCTCAACTCTGGAGGCAGGTGCTGGACAGGTCAGGGGAGCTACGGAGGGGGCTTCTGCACTGAGAGCCTGCGGTTCCCCTCAGGAGGTCTCCATGTCAAAAAGTGGAACCTAAATTCTGGCGTCATCTCCATGCGTTCCCTCTCGCACCGCCTTTGGCCAAGATGAATGCGTGTGATACCACCGTCTTTTGCAAGGGGTAAGAGCAAACAACCAGACAAAAGCATCAAACTAGATTAGGCACAGAGTCAACTGAGCCTTCTCAGGGTAGGTCCAGCACAATGGGTCCAGAGGCTTCAGCTGCGTCATGAGAACTGTTACAGCAGGGCTGGAGATGGAGGAAACCAGGGCCCATGGACCATCCCAGGACCACAGCCTCCTGTCAGCAACCACAGGAGAAAGCTGCTTCGCATCGCTGGAGATGAGGCCCAAGTCCCGTACCCAATACTCAGCAGCCCTTCTGGTGCCAGACTTGGCATCTGGAGGATGCTGGCTGACCAAGCTGGACCCCAGGTTCTCCCCGGAATGGGGGTGCGGGGGAGGCAGGAAGAAGAGCTCTTTCTAATCCCACCCAAGCAACAGGGACTGAGAATATGGGGAAAATGCTTTTCTCAGAGAAAATCCAAGGTGTTGTTAACAGAAGAAGGAGGAAAAGGAGGCTGCGACCATCGAAACCAACAGTCGTATGCATCAATAAGGAAGGCCACTCTCTTGTAGGCTCTTGTTCCTACCTTCCTACCTCGCTTCCTGAAGAAACATCTGCTTCAGTCCCAAGCAGAGAGACACCCCATCGGAAGTGCTCTTGGGCAAGGAGGGAGGAGCAGGTCACCCTATTTACATCCTCTTGTCATGTGTTTAGAAATATCTACCTGAGAAGCCAGGGTTGAGTTTTTCAATATCCTGTGCTCAAAATTAGTTTCGTTCATGTTTGCTGGTAAAGCAGCCGATGCCCTGCTCAGCTCCAGGCTGGCTTTGCCGATGTGTCCACCTTCCTTGTGACTTAAATTCTACTCCCAGAGTCCTCCAACATTACAGATTCTACTCTGAGGTGAGGAGAGAGGTGGGTTTAGGGGCTTCACATTTTGCTTTTCCTCCTGACTCTTTGCAAAAAATGGTCTGAGAAGTTTTTGACAAAAGATATTGCTTTTCTATTTTTTTGGCTGAAATATTGAATGTATCTGACTTTTCTCCCTTCTCATAGAAATATTTATGATAATGAGCCTAGGCAACACGGTGAAACCCAGTTTCTACAAAAAAAAAAAAAAAAATTAGCTGGAGCACACCTGTAGTCCTAGCTACTTGAGAGGCTGAGGTGGGAGGATTGCTTGAGTCCAGGAGGTCAAGGAGGTCGAGACTGTAGTCAGCCATGATTGTGCCATTGCACTCCAGCCTGGGGAACAGCGTGAAACCTTTTCTCACCAAAAGAAAAATATTTATGATAGATCTGCTAAATAATGTATTGGAGCATGACCACAGGAGTACATTCTGTATAAGTATAATGTAGGCTACAAGATCTTAAATTATATCAACATAATCAGACTGAAAATCCTACTCAAAGTCCTACTTTTAAGTTCAAATTCAAGGTCCATGTATCTCTCTTGAAGGAGTCAATATACGTAACATGATCCTTAAGATTAAAATCCAATTAATGTGGGTGTCTGGATATTTTTGAAGCTTTTTTTTCCCACCTGCACACACACAAAACTCAACCTATTGTTTACGTTAACTTCTTAATGTGTAAAAAATTGTTAATGGATTTTAGAGGCATCTCCCATGAGTGTATATAGATTCTGCCTCTCTGCTAATTTCCAGGCTGGGGACCTGGATCAGGTATGGAGTGCAACTAGGGCAGATGGTCAAGGCGGGTCACCTTTGCGAGGGTGAGAACCAATCTGACGTGTTCTGAGCAAACCTCCGTGTCTTCTATGTTCCCTTCTGCACTTCTTTTCCAGGAAGACCAGCTGTCTATTCCTCCATGCTGCCTCTGGCCCAAAGGCCTGGCCAGTGAGCACCATATGACTAATTCAGACTAATTGTCATGGATCAAATAGCTGCAAACTATTTCCAGTTGCCAGTCTCCTGTTTTCCAATTGTCCCTCTGTTCTATGTCTAAGCAAACATTTGTTCTGCTTATCGTTTCTGAGCAAAGACATGAATCACTCGCCTAGAAGAAACCACAGAGGCAGCTGTTGCCCATTAGGAGCTGACATTTGGGAACGGGGCCTGCAAAACAGGACTCCATAACTGGAGTTTGCTTTTTATTTGTCTCAGTTCTAGCAAAGGAAGCACTGGGCACTCTAGGGGACTAGTAGCAACCAGATCTGTCCTATCATTTTTGTGGCAGGACACTGGAATAGCAAAAGACCCCCTATTATTAAGAAATCTTTCCTTTTTCTGACTGGCCAAAGTGCCTGAAATCCCAACCTCTGGCTCTCCTTCGGTGGAAGATGTTGTCTTAAGGTTCCTGTGAAAGCGCCCGTGTGTTGCCTGATGAACTCAAGAACCAGTTTGCTCTCATTAAAATCATCATGGAAGCCCGTCTAAAACAGGCTTCTAACATAGAATTAGAGAGGACTTTGTATTAGTCCGTTTTCATGCTGCTGATAAAAACATACCGGAGATTGGGTAATTCATAAAGGAAAAAGGTTTAATGGACTCAGTGGCACGTGGCTGGGGAGGCCTCACAATCATAGTGGAAGGCAAGGAGGAGCAAAGGCATGTCTTACGTGGCAGCAGGCAAGAAAGTGTATGCAGGGGGACTCCCCTTTATAAGACCATCAGATCTCCTGAGAATTATTCACTACCATGAGAACAGCACAGGAAAGGCCTAGGCCCATTGGGTCCTTCCCATGACACATGGGAATTGTGGGAGCTACAACTCAAGATGAGATTTGGGTGGAGACACAGCCAAATCATATCAAACCTTGGGTTCTCAGGAACTGGAAATTTACTTGATTTTGTAGCAACTTGCATGGAAAATCTACTTTCTAATAGGCTTTTTGCTGCACATGTCTATATGCTTCACATTATTTAATCCCCAAAACCCTAGCAGGTGAGAAGAAAAGATGATATAATCAAACAAGGCCATAGACAGAGACAGAAACTTTGGGTCGGAAAAGCTTTCAGGCGGAGCCTTGCACTGCATTCCAGTCTGGGGAACACAAAAGACCCCCGTATTTTTTTTTTTTAAGAACTTGAATATTTAATGTGTAAAGAACACTCAGGCCTCAACAGTAAGTATACTAACAACTCAATTTTTAAAATCAGCAAAAGACTTGAAAAGACACTCACCAAAAAGATATAAGGATGGCAAATAAGGACATAAAAACGTGCAACATAATTAGCTGTTAGGGAAATGCAACTTGAAGCCATATTGAGATACCACTCTATACCTATTAAATGAATAACATTTAAAAAAATACTGTCAATACCAAGTGTTGGCAAGGATGTCTAACAACAAGACACTTATACATTACTGGTGGGAATAAAAATCGGTATAACCACTCTGGAAAAGTGTTTGGTAGCGTCCTATAAAATTAGACATACGCTTTCCACAGGACCCAGTAATCCCACTCCTGGGTGAGATTTCACTCCAGTGAAATAAAAATCGATTTTTACACAAAACCCTGCATGCAAGTGTTTGTAACAATAGTCTTCCTAACTGTCAAAACTAGAAACAACCCAAAATGTCGTTCAAGGGGTGGATGGATAAACACATCGTAGTACATCCTTACAATGAAACACTACTCAGAAATAAGGAAAAATAAATTCCTAATACGTGAAACAATTTGGATGAGTCTCAAAGGCATTGGGCAGACGCGGTGGCTCATACCTGTAATGCCAGCACTTTGGGAGACTGAGGCAGTTGGATCACCTGAGGTCAGGAGTTCGAGACAAGCCTAATATAGTGAAACCCTGTTTCTACTAAAGATACAAAAATCAGCTGGGAGTGGTGGTGCATGCCTGTAATCCCAGCTACTTGGGAGGCTGAGACAGGAGAATCACTTGAACCAAGGAGGTGGAGGTTGCAATGAGCTGAGATCATGCCACTGCACTCCAGCCTAGGTAACAAGAGCAAAAATTCGTCTTTAAAAAAAAAAAAAAGCATTATGCCTAGTGAAGGAAGCCAGTCTCAAAAGGTGGCATATGACATATGACATGACTCCATTTATGTGACATTCTTAAAGAGACAACATTGCAGTGATGGAGAACAGATCAGTGACTCCCATGGGCAAGGAGTGGAAGGAGAGTTTATCTGTAAAAGGGGTAACATGAGGGAGTCTGGGGAGCAGGAGGGGATGGAACTCTTCTGTATTCTGAATGTAGTTCTGGTTACACAACCAATGCATTTGTTAAAATTCATACAACTTGTAGGACATAAATAAAAGGTGACCCCTGACCTACCTCTGCTCCTAGACTATGAGCCAGACAGAAAAGAGCTGGGGGCCTGCCTGTGTACAAGAGTAAACTTCCCCCAATCCCCCTCTTTTTGGTTTGTGCTCACCTTGGCCCTCACCTGGATCCTCTTTCCATCTTCCAAAAGACAGGGGAAGATGTCAGGCTCAGGGGTGGGAACCTGGGGGCCTAGCTGTTCCCCACGGAGGCCTGCCACCTGTGACCTGCCACACCTCACCTTGCCTTGTGTGGTGTCTTCCTGAGCTACTCTGGGTCTCTGCCTGGTAGATCAGCTTCTACCCTGCTGCAGACACCTAGCAGAGCAAGGCCCTTTGGCTCTCTCCCACCTATTTTCCACTCTTTGCAGTACTGGGTTGTGTCTGCCTGCTTATTTTGTAAAAAATGAAATTTGCATTTCTTTTTCACATTCTTCTTGTTTTATTTATTTGCTGCTGTTGTTGTTTGTTGGGGGATGATTATCCAGAAGAGAAATGGCAGAAGCTCCTTTGTCCTGCTAGCTTAACCCCCAGATGTCATCCCTGCATTAGTAGACAGTTTCTGGGGGCTGTGCACCAATAAAAGAAGAGATGAAACCAAGGAGGGAAAGGCGTCTGCTTCAGGAAGCAGTGGATCCAATGGATGAGAGAAGTAAAGAAATCCTCCAAGCTGGAGATGAAGGAAAGCCCAGATGATAGTTATGCTGTTGTCCAAGCAGGGAATTGAACTGGAACGTCAGAGACCTTCAGAGGGGATGTCTCCAAGAACAAGAAGAAACTGCTACTGGTGGATTTTCTGATCTGTTCAATCTTGTGGAAAATTATCTTGAGAGGCTGCAGGTAGGTATGGGAAAACTAAATCATCTGTGCAAAGAACACCAAGCACATGAAAATGAGTTGATCATTGGCTTCAGGGAAAATAAAAGGAGAATGAAAGCAACCAAGCAAGTCTAGTACACTACTTGGCTCAACGTGAACGATAGTTACATAATGCACCATGAATATTAACAAAAACAGTTGTGAATGAACAGGGGAAGAGCAGAGGGGGATGAAGAGGGCCAAGGTCACACCCCTAATCAAAATCAGCAGCTGGAACCAGAACCCATGTCTTTAGTGGCTGCTCCCCAGTGCTTGTCTGTGGGGTACCCAGAGCAGCACCATTCATTGGGGTGCACTTAGGGGGTGTGTGAGTCTGGGAAGAGGGGAGTAGCGTGTCCAGGAACAGGAGAACCAGTGGCATAAGTGTTTATCTTTCCCAAGAGGAAGACGACTTTGAATTCCCCTGAAGTCCTGCCACTTCTAGGGTTCAAGGGTGATGAGCAATACCTTTTCCCCTAGGACTCAGCATCCCTGGGCTGTAAACTGGGAGTGTCCTGCCTGCTCTCCTCCCCTTTCCCCCAGAACCTGGTAGGGACAGACAGATCCAAGCTGAGCTTTTCAGGGCCTTGCCAGCAGCTGTGACTGTAAAGACCACGTCTGAAGTTCAGCTGAGAGCTGGAAGTCTCAGTTAGAATCCTCAGCTCAGAAACTTCATCATATGAAGACCTCTGCAGAAAGCTGGAGACTTGCTGTTCCAATCAAGCATTCAAGTCCGAGCTAAGTTATTGGTTAAAAGAGACAAGTGGGGTTCCTAGCCAGGAGAAAAGGCATGGGAAACAGCAAGCCGACACCAACTTCCCACACCCTCAGGCTCAGGGGTCCTCCCCAGGGAGCTTCCGAGGTGTCACAGGAGAGAAGTTATGAAAGTCTGACCTTCGTCTCATCCCTGCAGCAGTCAAAGCTCTTAGGTATTTAAAGGCCATTTTCTTTTTTCCCTTTCTAGGAATTACCATTGTTGATCTCATCTTTGCTTGCTTCAAGCCCTACTTTTGAACCCTTGACTGTAATGTGTCCCCTTCCAGAAGGGCCTTCTCCCCAGTCTACCAGTTTTCCAGATAAAGGGCTTCAACGGGAGAGTCTAATACCCAAGGGCCTGCAGCCTGTGACTTCTGAACTGAAAGTCCAAACCTTAAAACCCACCCTTCTTCTGAGCCACCTACTATCATTCCAGAATTGTATGAGTGAATCTTGTCTCCTTGAAACAATTTTAAACTCTCTGAGAGCAGAGATTGTGTTAGTCAGGATAAGCTAAGCTGCTGTAATAAATAGACCCTCCACGCAAAGGTTCCATACAGTAGATGTTTATTTCTTGCTTACAAAGCAGTCGTTGGTGTATGTGTATGTCCATGTGGTCATTCAGGGATCCAAGCTCCCTCTGTTTTATGGCTCCACCTCACACTAGTTCCTTGCCATCATCTGCATCCAGCTCATGGAATGGAAAAGAGCATGGGGGAGTGTTCCCAGTAGGTTTTTCATGGGTTAGGCTTGGAGGGAGAACACATCACTTCTGCTCATGTTCCATCTGGTAAACCTTAATTTGAGTGGCCACAGTGAATTGCAAGTGAGCATGAGAGATGTAGTCCTCCTGTGCCCCCAAGAAATGTATGACTTGGTCAGATCAGCTCTTCTATTCCTTGAGTTCCTTTTCCTTCCCTAGAACTCAGCATAGGGAAGGACCTTCAGAGGCTGTTCCTTGAGAACTTGGTGAGGGTTGCACTGAGGTTGGCTGGCACTTTGCCAACCTCATACAGCTGGGCAGACAGAGGAGACTCGAGGGCCCAGGGCTCAGCTCTACCCAGAAACCCCTCATGTTTGCACCCATCAAACCTCCAAGATGAAGCAGAGCCTGCAGCACTGTGGTTGCATCAGAAAACAGATCGAAGGCTGGTCTTCACAGCCACATAAGCCTCATCCTGGCCTCTGCCCACAGAGGTTGCATCTGTGCAGAAATCCATCCCAGAGCGTCAGGCTGTGGGGGCATCAAGCCCCCAATGAGATTCTGCTCTATCAGGAAGCTGATGCATCTGGTGATCTGTCCCAGAGCAGCTCTGACGGTCCTGCACTAGGCAATGGAGACATTGACCATGGCCTTGAGCAGAGTGGTTTTGGTAGGCGTGGCAGAGACAAAAGCCAGACTAGAGGAGCTTAGGGAAAGAACAGAGCTAAATGAGCTGGAAATTACCTTTTGCAGTTACCTGGAAAAAATAAGACTGAAGACGATTATGCACATCACAAGTGACACACACAAGCGCATACGCAGCCAGGACTAGGGGTCCTCCTCTCTGAAGCTCCTGATGCCTGCTGGTGCTGTCTTATCTCCCTAGATAGCCTTCCTGTCTTTATCCTCCTCCAGAGAAGCGGCCTGCTCCAGAGTCTGGTGCAGTGATACCAGCAGAGTCTGGTGCAGTGATACCAGCAGAGTCTGGTGCAGGTGATGTGCTGTGGAAAGAGCACTGGAGCAAAAACAGATCCCTTGGAGACATCTTATCTTCAAAATTGTTCTAAGCTCTGTACCCCACCACTCCTGCCACCACCTGGCCCAACTTACCACAATATCTTGTCCAGAAAATGAGCACAGCCGACTAACTGGTCTCTCTGATGTTGCCCTTGTCCCCGAGCTAGTTCTACACACAGCAGCCTTCACCATCCTTTAAAAATGTGTAACTTGGGCCAGGCTTGGTGGCTTATGCCTGTAATCCCAGTGCTTTGGGAGGCTGAAGTAGAAGGATCCTTTGAGGCCAGGAGTTCAAGACCAGCCTGGGCAACATAGTGAGATCCCATCTCTACGAAAAATTAAAAAATAAGCCAGGTCTGGGGGTGTGTGCCTGCAATCCCAGCTACTTGAGAGGCTGAGGTGAGAGGATCGTTTCAGCCCAGGAATGAGGCTGCAGTGAGTTTTGATAGTACCACTGAACTCCAGCCTGGGTGACAGAGCAAGAGCCTATCTCAAAAAAAAAAAAAAAAAAAAAAAAGTAAATCTTACTGTTAAATATTCCCTTGTTAAGGCCCTCCCTTGGCTTTCTATACCCCTCTTTCTCTATCCCTTTTCCCACTTCCATTTCCTCACAATTAATTCTACACATAATCATCCTTTATATTTAGTCATTTGACTTGATTATTGTCTCTTGTACTAGAAGAAAGTCTCTAGGAGAGGGTGCTGGTCTTGTTCACTTCTGTGTCCCAGCCATTTACTAGACATGCTAATATTTACCGAAGACACGTGGTTTCTTTAAGCCTCAGTTTCCCCAACTGCCAAAAGGGGACAATGAATTCTGTGCCACACATTATGGGTTTGCAAAGATTAAATAAGAAAATAAGGAAGGATAGACACTGTGGTCTGTGATATGAGCCAGGTAAGGGAGGGTGGTTTTCAACACCACTGCCTGCAGATGCTAACTTTGCAGGATATTTTCACATCATCACAGTCCACGTCCAAGGTCGAACCATGGCATCTTCACTACAGACAACAGCTATAGTGCTCCTCCCAGCTGAAAACCCTGGGAGTCTATTGAAAATAAATTAGCAATGCCTCCTTCTCAATGAGAAAGTCTCGGGGAGATTTATAATTTTATTTTTTCTAAGTGTACAGAATAACATAAATCAAAAGAAGCAATAGTCTACCTTGTGTTTGGACTACTTTGACCCTCTTCAACCTCTGCCAAATTTTATCTCATTTTTGTTTAACTTTATACATCAGAGTTTAATTTGAGAGCTGGTGGAGAAGACAGTGATGTATAGGGTACATCAGGTGCAGCTGAAATTACCCTGTCCCCAGGGGCTGGAGGTTGAAGGGAGGGTCCCAGTCCTGTTTCAGGGTAGAAGAGGAATGGTACAGTTTGCCCCTGGAACCCAGACTCTCTCCACGTTGCAGCCTCTCATTGATTGATCTGGCCGGGTTCGAGGAGCTTACAAAATTGTGTCCATGCAGGGCTCATGCTTCCAGAGCAGCCACGGGCTCAAAGCATCAGCCACTATGGACAATGTCATTTTTGGAACCAGATAAGGAGTTCTATTAGCATTGATTTTTCCTCTCTTTTAAGTGGATATGTTCCCCCAGAAAAGTGTGTTCGGTTGGCAGTGTGTAATCTGCCAGAGAGAAGGCTGGCTTTGCCATTCTGACTGTGCAGAGCCTGCCTGGCATCCCACAGAGCACTCACTAAGAGTTGCTGCATGAACACAGGAACAAATGAATGAATGAATGCATGCATGAATGAATGAGTCACCCTTTGCTTCCTCATTACTTTTTTGTTTGTTTGTTTTTGAGACAGAGTTTCACTCTTGCTCTCCAGGCTGGAGTGCAGTGGCACGATCTCTGCTCATTGTAACCTCCACCTTCCAGGTTCAAGTGATTCTCCTGCTTCAGCCTCCCAAGTAGCTGGGATTACAGGCGTGTGCCACCATGCCAGGCTAATTTTTTATTTTTGGTAGAGACGGGTTTTAGCCATGTTGGTGAGGCTAATCTTGAACTCCTGACCTCAGGTGATCCCCCGCCCACTTCGGCCTCCCAAAGTGCTGGGATTACAAGCATGGGCCACCGCACCCGGCCTGTTTCCTCATTACTTTTATGTTCCAGCTGGCTGCAATACTTTTTAGAGATGACAAACAGGAATTGATCAACTGGGCCCCAGACAAAGGAACCGGTGAGCTACTGTCTGTCCTAGAAACTCTGTTAATGTCGCTTAGGGACCCTGGATACCAGAAGGAAACTGAGATCCTCTTATCTCACTCTCATCTTTCACGTGAATGTTCCCCAAGACAGCCTGGCCAGGGGCTGGGCCATCTCTGTTAAATGCCTTCAGGGTGGGCCACTCATGCCATGACCCAGTGTTAGCCTCTTTAAAGGTACATTTCCCTTGTAGCACTTACACATTTAGAAAGTATGTATTTGTGCGATGATTTGATTAAAGTCTGTCTCCCCCACTAGACCCAAAAAACATTGACAAGTTCTGTAATTAAATTTTACCAGAAAGTTCTGTTTGTCCACCTGTATCTCTAGGGTCAGGCCCAGGGCTTACCATGCCGGAAGTGTGCAATGTCTCTGAATGAACCAGTGCCAGGCACACTGGGACAGAGGGATGCTGTGATTGGCTAAGGTCAAGGCAGGAATGAGGACAACCGGTAAAAATGTCCAGGTACAGAAGTCATGTCACGCCTGGCCACCTAGTCCATCCTCAGTCCAGAACGTCAGTAAGGGGGCTCAGGGAGGCATTAAAAGGTGGCTGGATTTCAGGGCTAGGTGAAGATGCCAACAGTGGCAAATATCTCTGGTGGGTTCCTTGCTCTAGACCTGCACCGTTCACAGTGGCTATCAGCCACCCATGTGGCCGCTGAACACTGAGAATGAGGCTGCTTTGAATGGAGTTGTGTTGTAAGCATAAAATCTATACATCGGATTTCAAAGGTTACATGGGGAAAAAAATGTAGACTTTCTCATTGATAAATTTTATATTGATTACATACAATCACATGTTGAAATGATAATATTTTAGATATAATTGGTTAAATAAAATGTATTTTTATGTTTGTTTTAATATTATTTTTGAGACAGCGTCTTACTTTTGTCACCCAGGCTGGGGTGCGGTGGTGCAGTCTTGGCTCACTGCAGCCTTAACCCCCCAGGCTCAAGTGATTCTCTCACCTCAGTCTCCCGAGTAACTGGGACTACAGCCACACACCACCCTATTTGGCTAATTTTTGTATTTGTCTGTAGAGATGAGGTTTTGCCATGCTGCTCAGCTTGATCTCAAACTCTTGGGCTCAAGTGATCTGCCCACCTTGGCCTCCCAAAGTGCTGGGATTACAGGCGTGAACCACCGTGCCTGGCTCCAGTAAAAGGTATTATTAAAATTAATTTCAATTGCATCTGCTTTTTGAAATGTGGTTATTATAACATTGAGAATTACATGGCTCACAGTATATTCAAGCGCTGTTCTAGAGGAAGGTCTTTGGAGCAGTTCTTAATTGCAGAAGAGCTTTACATAAACACTCACCACTGAACAGCAATAGTTATCAACCAAGTTGTGTCTATTCTGTGACTGGTCCTTGGCTAGGTACTTCAACCTCTAGTAGCTTTATTTTAGAGACATCTTACTGGATAAATAATCTGAAACATGGAAAAATTCTTTATACACAAAGTTTTTAATTATAGCATTATTTAATATTAACGAAACAGGATATAACCTAAACATTTAAACAGTAGAAGAAGGCTGGGCGTGATGGCTCACGCCTGTAATCTCAGCACCGTGGGAGGTCGAAGTGGGCAGATCACCTGAGGTCAGGAGTTCAAGACCAGCCTGGCCAACATGGTGAAACCCTGTCTCTACTAAAAAATGCAAAAATCAGCCCAGCATGGTGGCGCAGGCCTGTAGTCCCAGCTATTCAAGGAGGCTGAGGTGGGAGGACAGCTTGAACTCAGGAGGTGGAGGTTGCAGTGAGCTGAGATTGCGCCACTGCATTCCAGCCTGGGTGACAAAGCAAGACTCCATCTCAAAAATACATACATACATACATACAGTAGAATTATAATATGAACTGTGCTAGCATTCATACAAGAGTATTATGCAGCCATCAAAACCTATGTTTGCCAAAGATTTATCATAACATGGCAAAATGCTACAACAATGCTCAATCAAAATCTCAAAATTCAAAATCGTATCTGACTCTTACCACATCCAAAGAGGCAAAGCTCCGAGAAAAGCCACTGGAAGGAGTTCCACCAAGCCGTTCACAGTTGTCTTTGGAGAACAGGATGATAAATGATTTCTCTTTTCTTCTTTCTATTTTTTCAATTAGATTTTCTTTAATAATCATTTGATAACAGAGAATTATACATGTGTTATCTCAAGGAAAAAGGCCCGGCCCCAGGAGTTTGCCTTCATGTTGTCAATGGCAACAGGAGGCGAGGCATGTCAAAGTGGGCACGCTCCTTCCAGGCACACGCGGCAAACCTCAAAGCTTCTGCAGGAGCGTCGCCCATGGCCTGCATCTGCTCATGGAGTCCTTTGCCAAGGGAACACCCCCTCTCTCCACCTGACTCCTCCACAGACTCTAAGATCTTTGAGGGCAGTGCTATGGTCTCCTTTCTTCCCATTTCCAGCCCAGGGCCAGCACAGGCTGGGTGCTTTGCAAGACGCACTGCACCTGTGCTAGTTTTCTGCCACTTGCCTCAGAGCTCGCCGTGGGCTGTGCCCTGGGAGGCAGACCTGGGTGGCAGTTTCACTCGCTCCTGCAGGGGTTTATCCAATGCGGAGCCCTAGCAGGAGAGTGGAGGAAGAGAAGAGAGTGTAGTCTAAGTATGGCATTCCCTGGTCACCTCCCTGTGGGTCTTCTTGGGTCCTTTCTCCTGAAGGTAAAAACTCCTCTAAAAGTGGCTCTTACCACACTCTCCTCCTGGCTTCCAGTAACCCATCCCCTTCAGACGTGGGGAAGTAACAGTTCTGTTCATTTTCTCTTGTGCTTTCCTTCACCGTTCCCTTTCCAAATAGCCTCTTTGGAGAATCCTCCATGAATAATCCTAATCTGAGTGTGTCCTCTCTTTCCCACCGAGCCCCTGATGCACATGGAACTTATCTGAAAATGCAGTGCCTGTCCCCGCTGCAGTGTGTGGAGAAGAGAGGCACAGCGCCCGTTCCAGGAAGGGTGGCATCTCTGAGCCTCGTGGCATCTCTGAGCCTCATGACGTCTCCTAACGCGCCCAGCACCGGGTGTGGGAGAGCTAAGTTCCAGGGCAGGAAGACCTGAGTCCAAATACAAGATCTAACCCTTTTAACAGCTGTGAGATCCTTCGTGCATTCCTTCAGCCTTCTCGTCTTCATCTGTAAAATGGAGCAAGAACAACTATATTTTGTGAGTATTGTGAGGATTAAATGAGGGGCGATACCTAAATTTCTTAGCGTGTGGCCTGGCTTGGAGTAAACCCCCCAGCAAACATCAGCTGGCACAATTATTGCTCTGACCCTCTGTGGCTGCCTCATGAATGCAAACGTCCCAAGCCGACCTCCACTCCTGAAGACATGCTGCAGCAGGACCTAAATCCTCCCTCTCCCTGTCCTGGGCTGCAGAGATTACAGGGAAGGCCCTCCCCAGGACCACAGACTGCCCTGCATCCATTCTGTGTAAGCTCTGCTGTGAGACACAGGGTTATTTACAGAGCAAGACAAGGAAATGACAAACAGTAGGAGATGAGGTGCATTTTGGGAAAATCCCTTGTTTATTTAAATATTGCACTTTTGAAAGACACCAGAAAGAGAAATATGGGCATTTGTGGCAATGATCAAAAAGGGAAAAAACGGAAATACATGATCAAAAACACAGGAAAGGATTACATCTGAAATAAAATTTGGTACCCTTAAAATATCTGTAATGCAACCTCAGAATGAGTGTATCTTTTAAAAGCTCTTTGAAAACACTTCCCCACTCCCTTTGTCTCTTTTCTTTATAAGGCATCTTCTCTTTAACTCCCTTTGGGAAACTTCTTATAAATGAGGATTTGCATCTCCAGGGATTACTCTGGTTAGGAAAGTGTTTTATTAAAAAATATATGTTTGCCACAGAATGCTGAGCGATATAATTAGCTGGTCCCTTCTGTTTTGTTTTAAAAGGCTGTATGGCCAAGTTCTAATTAAACATATTCTCAGGACGTTTGAAATGTGAAGGTGCCTCAGAAATGCGCACTGAAATGAAAGAAGCAAAGGCTCTGGGAGTATATACCAGGAAGGAGGATCTCTGGCCATGGTGCACCCGGCAGTACGGCTTCATTTCTGTCTCTGCGTGCACAGCTACTGTGGATAGAGAAGCCGGTCCCATCCCACCTTGGTGGGACGCTGCCTTGTGTTCTGGGAGGCCACATGCTAAATGAGCTGATCTTGTTCCACCCAGGGCAATCCAGGAAGGCTGAAGGAATGAGTCCTGGGCTGGGATTCTGGGGACCTGGGGATGTAATAGGTTATCCTCTCTAAAGTGACAATTGCTAAGGTCCCTGACAGCTCTGACATTCTGATTGGACACGTGGCTGTTTCCACTGCCTTCGTTCTTGTCACAAAGCATAAGAATGCTCCAAATGATCATGCTGCCTTTTACTTTGTGAACTCAGGAATAAAACTGAAGGCTGGAGAATCTCACTGTTGTTCCTACTGAATAATGACTGGCTCAACCACGAGAGGCAGTGCTGTGCCCTCATTTGCAAAAAGAGAAGGATACTTCCCTGTCTCTCTTTTGCAGAAGCAAGTAACCTGGAAATTGAAGTATTCAGTCCCCATTCAGAAGGATGGGTTAGGAGCCCACAGGAGTTTAGAGTTTAGAAATGCCCCCTCTGAATCTTCCCACCTGGGCACGCTGTGAGACACCCTTACTCTTTACAAAGCACTTTCATATTCACTAACGCCTCTTACAGAGCAAGCAGAGCTCTCATTTCATTGCTAGTGGGGATACAAAATACTACACTCACTTTGGAAAACAGTTCAGCACTTTCTTGTAGCATTATACACCCTCTTACCATTGACCTAGCAATCATTCTCCTAGGTATTGAAACTTAAGAGAAATGAAAACTTATGTTGACCCAAAACCTAGAGGTGCATGTACATAGTGGCTTTATTTGTAATCACCCTAAACTGGAAACTGCCCAGCTGTCCTCCAGCTGATGAATGGATAAACAGACCTAGGTACATCCATGCAAAGGGATACTTCTCAGCACTGCTAAGACACAAACTTACTGATACATCTGACAACACACATAAATCTCAAACGCATTAAACTAGACGAAAGAAGTCAGACTTGAAAGGTAAGATACTCTCTAATTCCACAAACGCTACACCCTGGAAAAGGGAAAGCTTTAGGGTAAAGAACAGATCAGAGGTTCAGTGGTTTCTAATGCGGGGGAGCTGGGGTTAAGGGCAGGTGGATAGTTTGACTACAAAAAGGCAGCACAAAGCAGTTTTGGGGGAGTAACAAAACTATTCGAGGCCAGGTGTGGTGGCTCATGCCTATAATCACAGCACTTTGGGGGAGGCCAAAGCTGGTGGATCACCTGAGGTCAGGAGTTCGAGACCAGCCTGGTCAACATGGCGAAACCCTGCCTCTACTTAAAAAACAAAACAAACAAACAAAAAAAAACAAATTTAGCCAGGTACGGTGGTGGGCACCTGTATATAGTCCCAGCCACTCAGGAGGCTGAGGCAGGAGAATCGCTTGAACCTGGAAGGCGAAGGTTGCAGTGAGCCAAGATCGTGCTATTGCATTCCAGCCTGGATGACAAGAGCCAAACTCTGTCCAAAAAAAAAAAAAAAAAAAAAAAAAAAACGAAAAGAAAAGAGAAAAAAAAAACTATTCTAAATCTTTAAAAAAAATTTTTTTTTTTGAGGTAGGATTTTGCTGTCACCCAGGCTGGTGACAATCATGGCACACTGCAGCCTCAACCTCCCAGGTTCAAGTGATCCTTCTGCCTCAGCCTTCCAAGTAGCTGGGGCTACAGGCACATGCCACGATGCCCAGCAAAATTTTAAAAAGTTTTTTGTAAAGACAGGGTCTCACTATGTTGCTCAGGCTGATCTTGAACTCCTGGGCTCAAGCGATCCTCCAGCCTCAGCCTGCCAACGTGCTGGGATTACAGGTGTAAGCCACCACCACACTTAGCCACTGTTCCAAATCTTGATGGCAGTGGTAGTTATGTGATTTTGTGCATTTGGCAAAACTCAAAAAACTGCATACCAAAAAAATGCATTTTATTATAGGCAAATTAAAAAATGAATTAAAAACAAAAAACCCTATAGGCTTGGCAGGAAGCGTGGTGGTTGAGGTTGCCTCCTCCCCATACAGTATTCATTTTGTCCTACTAGGAGTGCTCAGTAAGGCGTCAGGGCATGGCATTCCCTGGAGATGCCTCCTGCTTCATGGACGTGGCCCCTGGAAACTGAAGGGAATGACTTAGATTACATGGGTCAATGAAAAGTTTTCTATTATTCTCTTCCCTGTTGAATGTGGACAAAGAAGCAATTAGTTCCACTCACCATTTGTGGCCCTCTTGAAATCATAAGATAAACCACCTTGAGGATGACATTATGTCTAAAATGAAGGGAAGAGTAAGAAGGCAGAGAAAACTGACTTCCTGTTAATATAATGGAGCCATAATCTACCTCTTGCCAATTTCCTGAAGCCAGTGTGAGCAGGAGTTCGTATTTCTCACAGATTAAAGCATACTAGGAAATATAGTGAGAGATCTCACTGGAAGATTTCTGATCTGATCCACTGTCCCAAAACAATCTGAAACAAACTGGGCAACAGAGAACTTGGGTGAAAGAATGTGAAACACGTACGCAACAGATAATGGCAGGACTTGAACAGACATCTCACAAATAAGGCATTCCCGATCACCACGCAGATATAAAAAGGTGCTCAAACTCATTAGTAATCATGGAAATGCAAATTAAACACAGTGAGACAGCAACCACAGCCGCTAGATTAGGAAACATTGCAAATACGAAAAAACATTGCTAACAATATCATAGGCTGGCAACGATGTAGAACAATGGGAACTTTAAAAACTGCTTGTGGGAGTGAAAATTGACACAATCATCTTGGAAAACAGTCAGAGCTGCAGATATGCAAACTCTGACCAAGCAATCCCACCCTTAACTATATATAAATAGAGATATTCCCCATGTGAGTTACGGCATAGGAACAAGCATGTTCACAGCGGCATTCTTCATGACATCCACACAACTGGGGGGAAAAATCCTAATGTTTGCATAAAACTAATGTTTTCATAGTCTACAACTTCGATCATGAACGAGCTACACAAATCCACATGGTTAATTCCGGAAAACAATGCTGGTAAAAGAAACAAGACACAAAATAATTCATACAATATTTCATTTATGAACATGACCAGGGATACACACTTAAATATTAAAACTACAAAGTAAAGCAAGGAAGTGATCATTACAAAAATTAAAAACAGAGGTAGCCTCCAGGAGAGGGGACTGCAATTGAGAGGTGTGGGGGGAGGTTTCAGGTGACTGAGTGTTGTGTATGCAGGTATTATTTAAACCATACCCATATGATTCACACATTCTTTGACCTTTTGAAGTGTCTCACACACAGAAATGTAGGAAGACAAAAATCAGATCGCAGGCAAATTCAGAAAACCAGTCTGAAGCCAGGAATGTGCAATGAATGACCTTAGATCATGCATTCTAGAGGATCTGGCCCCAAAGAGAGACAATCTGGATGGCTCTACAGAGTGGTCACAAGCTTTGCTTCGCTTCATTACCATTTAGTCCAGCCAAAGACCTTTTAAAGGCGTTTGCTTTTAAGTAAAACTTCTCTCCTTTTGAAAGTACCAATTTTTGGCCAGGCGCCCTGGCTTAACCCTGTAATCCCAGAACTTTGGGAAGCCGAGGCAGGTGGATCACTTGAGGTTAGGAGTTCGAGACCATCCTGGCCAACCTGGTGAAATCCTGTCTCTACTAAAAATACAAAAATTAGCTGGGCATAGTGGTGCATGCCTGTAATCCCAGGTACTCGGGAAGCTGAGGCAGAAGAATCGCTTGAATCCAGGAGGCGGAGGTGGCAGTGAGCCGACATCGTGCCACTGCACTTCAGCCTGGGCAGCAGAGTGAGTCTCTGTCTAAAAAAAAAAAAAAAAAAAAAAAGGACCAATTTTCTCTTTTAAGTTTAATAAGAGTGTTAATCTTATAGAGTTGCCTTACTGATTTTTTTTACACAGTTTAGATCAGATTTGTTCTCTACATGAGTCTGTAGAGACTTACGGTAAGCTACTCTATCCAACTGTTCCTTATTTGCCTGGAGAGCCTTTATCTTAAAAACTCGATCATCAGAGCAAAAAATATAGGAGACCACAATGCAATGCCTCTTGAATAGGTAAAAGTATTAACACATCTTCTGGGGTCCAGGCATACACTTCATGCAGTTTCCTTGTAGAAAATACCTTCCTGCTCTTCTTTGAGCCTATTAACTCTACTCTTACTTTAAATATAAATCTAACATGCTCAGCCATCTGTTTCCAAGAATACATCAGCTAAGAAAGGTAAAAGTGAAGAAGAAGGACTGCTCTAGCCAGTGACAGTTAAAAAGCTCACACTGTGAAAGAAGAGAGAGGAAAAAAAACCCTCTCAGTTCTCCTAAGCTTCTGGGGCATTTATTGTAGAGACAGCAATGAAATATTGAATTAGAAATTGACCAAATCCTTTCTGTAAGAAATCAGGAATAAGTATAGTGCACAATAAATAATTGCCATCAAATATTTAGCAAAATGTATTCAAAAGAGTAAGTTTAATATCTGTTTTCCTGCAAAGGATAAGTAACTCTGTAAGAAGGCTAGAAATGCCCATTGAATCCAAGTCCCAATGAGTATATGTGCATGCATAGATACAAATATATACATATATACGCACAAGTACATGTACATGTACACAGACATATATGGGAAAATATTCATTTATTGTGTGTGTGTGTAGGGGGAGTGGGGGTTGGATCCCATGAAATAATTCTGGATTTGGTTGGAATTCACCCTGATAGCTGAACAATTATGGAACAACTGCATCCTCAGCACAAAATGACCTTTTCATCAAGTTACAAAACATTAAAGGTTAAAGGATGTTTGAAACGAAGTTAATACTTTTAAAACATTGGGAGAATGGCCATCTTTTCAGAGATCTGACCAAAAATGTGAAGGAAGCATTGGACGGCCTTTCTGGCTATTATTTGTGGGCGGGTGTCACATGTTTGCACTGCCTGCTCCTGCTGAAACCATGAATGAACCTACCTCCTTAGGAAATGAGATGAGACGGGCCTGTGCTCTGCACGGCACAGGAGCCCACGAGAGGACTCCTTAGCAGGCTGGTTCCTAATTGCAATTTTGAAGTCACATTTCTTCCTCTCAAAAGTAGCGATGGCAAAGAGAGCAAATCAATGAGACTGTCAGATTTTCCCGCCTTCTATTTTCCATCTGACCTGGATGGTGCAAATTCCAGTCGCTACTAACAGGGAAAATAGAAATATCAGTCACCAGACCCCTTCCTCTAATGAGCTCACAGAAAGGCCCAGAAGAACCTGCCTTATCAGCCCTGCAAATGCCCACTCTTCCCAGAAAGTCAGGTGGACTGTGTGCTGCCTTCAGCCATTCTCTCCTGTCTTTCTTTTTCACCACATTCCAAGCACCTGCTTGTAATCTCAGGTGCATCCAGGCTCAGCCCAAGTATAAACCTTTATTTTCAGGGTGGTCTGGCCCTGTGGCCACCCTGCACACCAACTTAAGCGGGTACCATTTATTGGACAACTACCGTTCTTCACCAAGCTCTCTGCCAAGGCGTGGACACACATAATCCCAGATGAGCCTCACAAGTGCCCTGGGAAGTAGACTCTATTGTGACTTGCCCACGGGCACACGGCTAGTGACACAATGTCTCTGGTCTGACTCTGAAAGCTTCCAGAATATAGCTCCAAAAAACCATGGGTTCAAGGGGATATCTCTATTTTTTTATTTTTTATTTTTTGAGACAGGGTCTCACTCTGTTGCCCAGACTGGAGTGCAGTGGCGTGATCTCAGCTCACTACAGCCTCAACCTCCCAGGCTCAAGCGATCCTCCTGCCTCAGCCTCCCAAGTTGCTGGGATTACAGGTGCATGCCACCATGCCCAGCTAATTTTTGTACTTTTTGTGGAGACAGGGTTTTGTCATGTCGCCCAGGCTGGTCTCAAACTCCTGGACTCAAGTGATTCGCCTGCCTCAGCCTCCCAAAGTGCTGGGATTACAGGCATAAGCCGCCACAGGGCCTGGCCAAGGCATCTCCAATTTTGATGGAAGGTTTCCATGCTGAATTCCTAGTTGGTGTTTAAGATGGAGAAAGCTGTCCTGTTTTAGAGATGGAGACGAGGTTCAGAGAGAGAGAGCAACCTGCTCAGGCTCACTGGGTTACTTATGGGCCACAGGCTCAGGCCTCCCATCACCACAGTTGGAGCTTGCATTCCCCTGCAAGGTACTGCTTGCTGCACACACATCCATCTGTGGGACACACCAACTGTAGGTGTGATCCTTACAGTTACTCACTGATACCTATCTCCTCAGATAAACTGACTAGTTTCACTCTCTTGGTACTTCACCTGTCGTTTACTTCCTCATTCATTGTGCACAGTTCAGCTGAGATAGGACTGGGTGCAGGGCTGGATGACAGCCAGCCCTCTACTTCTCCTATCCTGCTTTCACTGCCTACCTTCTTGTCCCTATGTGGGCTCTAGATACAGCATCCTCAAGGTGGAGAAAGACAGAGAGAGAGAGAGAAAGAGAGAGGCTTGCATTTCTGCACATTCTAGACAGGAGTGACTCTTTAATGAATTTCACCGTTGGAGGAAAACTCTCGTCCATTTTCAAGTCTCAAGTGAGGCCTGATGATGGGGAGGGGAAAGGAGGGCTCCTGGGCTTCCAAGACAGGTTTCCCTGCCCTGTCGTATAAGTTGACTCAGCCATCTAGGAAGAGGCCTACTCGTTCCTTAGGCCTCCTCCTGATGGGAACCCCATCCCAGGTCCTAAAACCAGCCAGGATGGAAGATTCTCTTAGAAACTAGAGAAGCCCCTTTTGTACCTTTGTCACCAGTTGTTTACCCCATGCATTCCCATCAAGCCTGGGGCCAGACCCTCTTGTCTTCAGCCAACACACTCCTCAAAATTCCAAATGATACAAAAAGCCTTCTCAGGAATTAACATCTTTTGGGCAACATACTTTGAAACTAGTGATAATATCTATAAGGTGACTGAGAGTCAAAATTCACTCTCTCCCAAATGTGTGTTCAGCACCTCTCTTTCTGCTGTGTGTATTTACACACGGTTAGTGAGCCAGCCTGGGCCAGGCTCTGAGTGGGCCTATCCCCAGGTTCTCCTTGGTGAATGGGCAGGGGAGGCTGGCTGCAGACGAATAACTTGCTTTGACTGTGTCTGGGGAAGAGGTGCCAAGAGGGCTGCTGACTGGAGTGTAGACCATCTCCTGCAGACCCTTTTGGCTGGCAACAGGGATGGGGATTGAGTATTCCCAGAGACAGCTAGCTGGGAACCAACTCTAAGCCCTGCTGAGACAGAGAAAGAACAAGGTGTTCAGCATCCCACAGCAGAGTAAAGAAAGGCAACTGCGCTTCTAAAAATTCTGCTTTAAAGGCAAGTCCGTGGGGTGCTCCGGTAGGTTCTAACAGGCACAGCCTAGGGAGCTGGCATGGGAATATGGGGTGGGGGAAGGGAAGAGATGATCAGCCGACAAGAGACATCCACTGTTCCTTGGCTCCCATGCAGAAGTCCCCATTGAGTTAGGACCTCCAGGAAGAGCTGGGCCAGGTTCTGGTGGAATCAGAAGTGGCCTCATCATCAAGCCAATCTCCCCTATGTGAATCTGCCCTATCTTCCTGGCTGAGCACCTGACCCTGGCCAGCGCCTTATGCCTTATGCATATCCCTTTTTGCCCACTCACTGGAGCTGCCTTGAGGCCTGGGTGCTTCCTCCAGAAAGCATTTTCCCAGGGGAGAAGTTCTGCCCGCTGAGGCCAGCCTCCAGGCACTGCCTGCCCCTGCCTAGGCTCCCACAGCTTAGCCAAGGTTTGGGGCTCCAGGCAGGGTGCCCTCCGGAGCGCCCTGGCCTGTGAGGGTGCAGGGTCGTTGGCTCAGGGCAAGATGGAAAATTTGATGTATCAGCTCCATCATTTCATTATCAGAGGGCCTTTGGGAAAGTTGGCCATGTGGTCTGCGGTGGGCAAGAATCTTGTCTTGAAGCTAAGTCAACAAGAGCAAATACATGATTTTAACTTAAGTGCCGGGTTTGTTAGGGGAACCTAGAGAAGGTGGTTGGGGGAAGGAGGCTGGAGACTTTATGAAACCCCTCCTTGGGGTCACCATCCACTTCTGCAATCCATTAACTTTTAAGGTGAAGAGGCTTGCGGAGACCCTGCTGTACAGCCTAGTCCACTAGCCAGCCGGAAAGACTCCTGGGGCCACGAAGCACCACCCGGGGCCCACCATCACCCCTCCCAAAGCCCCTTGCATCCCAAACCCCCAACCTCATGTCGCCTTTTGGGTCAGAGCGCTCGCCCGCGCTGTCCCGCCTCCAGAGGGCGCTGACGGAGAGGTGGTAGCGCCCGCTCCCGCCGCCGCGCCAAGGGGCAGCCCCAGGGACTCCACCCCTACCCCGCCACCCGGCCTAATTTGAATATTTCATTGGCTGCCGCCAGTCTGGTCAATTTATCATGCAAATGCGGGTGCCCTCCGCGCCAGAGAGGAGCCATCGCCCGCGCGGGAGAGCGGCGCCCGATTGGTGGCCGAGACAGCGGCATTTGTAATATTTTTCTTTGGGCATTAGAGTCATTTACCAATGCCATCCCCGCAACTCCAGGCACTGAATCACAAGCCACTTAAAGGGTTTTATTGGCAGCTTGGAAACTTCTTAACATGTTCTTTTATTTCAAGCCAAGTGTCAACCTACTTCTGACCTCCTTCCCCTCCACCACCTAAAAAAGCTGCAAAAAACTCCCAACTACTTTGTGCACTCACCATTTGCACGCGGTAACAGCCTCCGCCTTGCCACAGGGAGAAGGACTGGACCTGTTTGGGGCTAGCACTTGGTAGACCTTAAATAAATAACCTTTGAGAAGTCTTATAAAGGTGGAGGAGGGACTGTTGGAAGACACAAGCCACAAAAAGAAAACAGAAAAAGAAAAGAAGAGATGGGGAAAAAGAGAAGAGGTGGCAGAAAAGGGAGAAGGCAGAATTTAGGACTGCTCTGCAAAGGGGAAAATCTTGGTGTTATCAAAGCCCTGGAGATCAGAGACTACCTGCATGCCATATTATCTAACGCTTCGGGCCACCATGTCCCCAGTCACCCTGACCCTCCTATTGTCAAACTACAGGTGATATCCATCAAATTTCAAGAAACAGAAACGTGAAAGAATGAGGCCCCCAGCGTGTTGTCCCTCTCTTTTGTACCTGTCCTGCTGAAACTTAGGCTCCGTCTTCCCCGTTTGCAAATTGTAAATTTAGGGACACACACAAAACCCTAACGTTGAAGACAGATGAGAAAAGCAGTGTAGGAAAGAAGAACTGGGAAACGAGATTCTTCCTGGTCTTGCCAATTCCCTGGCTAGTTAACGAGGTCACCAGCCTCAGAAAGATGGGCTGTCTGGTCGGCTAAGACCTGGTGGTTTGATTTCTGGGACCTCCACCTCCTTCAGGATTCCAGCATTCAAAGAGCCGGGGTTCAGAGCCGTATCAGGTTGCCCACACAATGATTCAGATACCTGCAGTGTGGGGCAGCTGGCGCAACCACACCAGAAGAGTTGGGCACTCCTGAGCTACAACTAGCAAATAGCTGCTTGCTCCCGGCCAGGGGTGAGCCCCTAGGGCAGCTGCAGCTATCTCTAGTGTAGGGGTTTTTTTTCCTCCCCCTTATTTTTAGCTCTGCTTAAATGGTTTCCAAAAATCCATTTCACCCAAAGTGGGGTGGGGGTGGGGGTAAACCACGCCACGCTGCAGCAAGGAATTCGTGAAATTCCCAGCGCAACCCAAGTCGACGCGTGGGATTTGATAAAAGGGCATTTCGCCTGGAGTTAAGCGCTCCAAACTGAGTTTAATGTGCATCTGTCCTCCTTAGACTGAAATACAAAGACGTTTTATTTTCTTTATTTAATCTTCGCTCTCCTAAAAAAAAAGTTTTTGAAAGTTCCATAGATGATTGAACGAAAGAGAATGAAGGAAGAAAGAGGTATCTGAAGATGCGAGATTCAGAGCACTGGAAAGCGTGGGGAGAGGGGAGGGAGTAGAAAA
The DNA here is from genome assembly GCF_003255815.1 of Theropithecus gelada. Lineage (NCBI taxonomy): Eukaryota > Metazoa > Chordata > Mammalia > Primates > Cercopithecidae > Theropithecus > Theropithecus gelada. The sequence goes on from NC_037687.1 coordinate 48,601,834, forward strand.
TCGCCATCTCCTGTCTTGGGAAACCCAAGAAAGTAGCCGCTATGACTCACACGACCAGAGGGTGGGTTTCCAGGCAGACCTGGTTTCCCTCTCCCCACTCCCCTGTGATAACCGTATTGCTTCCTTCCCTCCCTCTTTTAGGTGTATTGTTAAGTGGGATTTTTTGTTTTTTTGTTTTTCTAAAGGTGTTTATAACTGCCTGGAAATCCTGAATCGGAAAAAAAGAAGCACTGGAGAGGGGGACCTGCAGGCTGTGGCTTCCTGGGGGACTAGACTAGGTCAGCTTCCACCCCAAGTTCTCCCGAATCTAGTTGTGCCCAGGAGTTAAGGGCGGGCCAGACAGGAGCACCAGCTTCCACCCTGTTCTGTCCTGGTCCCGGCCCCGCACACTCAGGCATCAAGCCTGCCAGGGAAGAAGATTGAAGGCCCGTTTGCCTTTCAGTTGGGCGGTCAGTCAGGCGGTCCTCGTGGAAAAAGGCTGCGGCATGCGGTGGACACAGTCTGCAAAGTTGAGTCACATCTCTGCCCCAAGCCACAAAAAATTTACGAAGTAGCAAGCTATGCCTGGTTGGAGGAGGACTGGGAGTGTGTACTCTGGTGTGACGATGCGTGTGTATGCGCCTGTTTTGGGAGTCGGAGAGGCACTTCACCTCCCCCAAACCAATTCTTGACCTTGGGCCAAGAAAAGCCCCCTACTTTTCTCCAAAGATTGTACTCCCACCCCCAGCTCCCATCCAGGCGCGCCTGACTCAGCTCTCCGGAGGCCCCACAGAAGTGGTATTAATATACTCTTCGAATTTTTGAAGGTTTATTTCACGTCAAAACTGTAAAAGTTCTTGGGAGAATTTACAGACAAAACATCTGGTTCGTTAAAACAAAGCTACCGGAAAAAGAGAAACAAACTTCGCCGCTGTGTAAATGCACTTTTAGCAAACAATTTACCACCTGGCGAAGGCCAGGGTCCCTATCCTTCCTGCTTGGGCAGGGGCCGAGATTCCAGGGCCCAATTTCTGGTTGAGGTGTGCAGGTGGCAAGCTTCCCTGAACCCAGGGCACCTCCTCGAGACTGTCTAGCCCAGAATGTGGTGTGGGGAGGCGTGAGGAAGGTGAAAAATCCATATGCCAGCGTTCCAGGTGAGTGCAGGCAGGAGGGCACCCACCTAGTGCCCTCCCTCCCAGGTGCTGCCCAGTCCTGGGCTCCCCAAAAGCCTACACCATGGGCAAATACCCTCACACTTTGAAAGGGGGTACAGGCTCCCAGAGGGTACTACTCAGCGTGCCCAGTCCCTCCAGGTGGCCCAAGGTTCCCTCCAAGAACCGCTCTCCAAGGTCAAGGTTTAGGCCCTGGATGCCTGGGACGGGAGCCTGCCCTAGCTCCTCACCTTGTAACAGTAGCTTTGAGGACACCTTCTTTCCCTGAAGTCTTTTCCCTCAGTGGCCACTCTAGATAAGGACAGGACTTGGCCTTCTTTGGGTCCAGCTGTCACCTATTGCCCTCAATCGCCACCTCAAACACAACCTCGGCTGCCTCCCGGCGGTGGCCTGGCTACTCCTTTCTGGCACTGACTTTGTGACTCTGTGTGGCCTGTTGCGAGCGAAGTGCCCGTCCCCACAGCACACACCTGTTCCTAGCCACGCCTGCATATGACTTCCTCTCTTTCTTTTAAAAACTTATCGAGGCGGGGCTCCTGGTATCATGAATGATCATGAATGATCCTGGGGCGGGGCACAGGTAGCCCTGGGGACAGGTGTCCCGATTTCTTTGAGTTCAAAAAGCCGGAGGCAGATTTCTAACCCCTGACCTGAAGAAGCTTCATTTGGGAGCTTTTCCACAGATTTTCTACTGATTACATAGCATGGCTATGGAGGAGGAGCCGGATTCCACTGGGCCTGAGGTGCAGTCCTGGGGGTCAGCCCTGCCTTCATGGCCCTGGGTGATGTTTGGGGATCACAAGGTTACCACCCAGCTGTTGGGTGAGCCACCTGGTTGCCATGCAAGTGCCAGTTTCTCCTATGGACATTTGCACCTCGGTGTTTCAGTGAGTCGTCCCACCGCCTTTGCTCATTTTTCCTCCTCCTATTTTTAGGTTGTTTTTTTTTTTTAAATGTTCCCGGAAACGCGGCACCTCCCAAAGGTGGGGACATCTCACTGGCCTAGGGGCTTACTTTTCAGAGTGACTCAGCGCGGGTAGAAGTTACCAGGGGCTTGCAGGGCCAGAGCCTGTTGTTTTTCAAAGACAATCTGCAACTCTGAAGAGTGGTGAAAAGATTTCTACACAGTGTACATTCTACAGAATTCTAGCTTCTCCGCGGGTGCAGACTTTTCCGCCCTCTAGTCTAGCGTGAAAACAGTTCGACCACTGGATGTGGGCGGCGAAGCCCGCACCCTAGAGCGCGGTGTCTACCTGCAGGAGGGAGCTGCAGCCCACGCCGCCGCGGCCACTTCTGGCCTCCTCGGGAACCGAACCGAGAATACCTCAGTGCTCGCCTAGAAGCGGCTCCTTTTCCCCTTCTTACTCGCGAATGGCGAAACGAATAGGTGCGCGGGATTTTACCCGTTTGTGTAGTGGACTCTGAGGGGGCACCAGGTACCGAGACAGAAATCTTTGCGGTAAGAATAAAGTCAGGTAAAATGCCTGGTACAGCCGCCCTGCAGATGTCCCAAGAGTAGGTCCACCGTACACTCTTCCCATTAAGTTCTTAGGGGGAGGACAGGGATGGCCCTTTGGTCAGGCTGGATTGATCAGGGAGGTATGTGCATATGTTTGCCCTCTGGACATTTGGGGAGGGGTTATGAGGGAGTTGAAGGCAAGAGGCAAAATCAGGTAGACCAACCAACCACAGCCGAGAGCGGCACTCTCGGGGAATGGGCGCAGGGAACTCCGCGCAAAGCTCCGGCTTCCCAAACCTACGGTCCTGCCCTTTCTTCCTCTGTAAATAACATGTGAATTACAGACTTACTGCCACCCCAGACACTACTTCTCCCTAAATCTGGTCCTTAGTTCTCACTGGGATCAACGTTTCCCTCCGCTCTCCAGCTCCTCTCCATCAGGCCATGTCACGCAGCAGCCAGGCGGGGCCAAAAAGTTTTAGCGCGAGATCTCCTGGCTAAAACCTGCCCAGCCACCTCCACAACACATCCTAGGGCCAGGTGAAGGGGGTTTAAGCCCTTGCATCCAGGTAGCTTCCGGATCTGCAGTGTGCTTGGTGCGGATTTGGGAAGTCTCCCTTCCTTCTCTCCTAGCCACACCCAGCCCACAGAAGGGCAGAGAAAACCTGGTGGAAAATAATGACTCGGGCGACACTGCCCCTCTTCCTTCAATTCCATCCCTAGAATGGCCCGCAAAACTATTCATGTTCGGGGGTCCAAATATTAAGTGGGGGTGGGTACATGTGGCTAAAAGAACACAGATTAGGGATTCAGGCTGTGCCAAGCCAGGCCGGGAGCCTTTTTGCGTGTCCCGGCATGGCAGTATGGTTGCGGCGTGCACTCCGCATAGCCCGTGTTGTGCGTGGCGGGCTGTCGCTGCAATGTGCAGCCCATTGACACTGATGGATGCGCCAATGGTTGGACGGACAGATGTTAGGGCGGATCGCACAGCGCTCGGCGCCTGAGCAGGGGAGGGCCAGGCAGCGACCAAGCGGCGGCCGCCGGCTACGCGGAGACCCGAGTTCAGGCCGCGGCCCGCAGGGGGAGGGGGCCGAGGGAACAGAGGTTTGCAAGAACAGCGAGGGGATGGAAAGGAGGAGAAAAGCGCGACCAGGGAGAACTCCACGCTTCCGTGCGCGGCGCCCCGCGCTGTGCACACGCCGCACCGGGCGCGCCTAAGTGGGCGCTTCGAAGGTGAGCTGGGAGCCGGCGGGAGCTGACCCCGTGCAGCGCAACCCGCCTCCAGGCGACAGGAGCTCAGCGCAGCCACCAGAATGGTGAGGCCGCCGGCGGTGTCTACCAACTCACCGTTTCCTCGCTTGCAAGAAGCGTTTCACGCTCCACGGCCGCGTCTCCCGGGCCTGGAGGAGTAGCGGTTCTGGCCTCTGCGGCCGCGGGCACCCAACGCGCACTGCGCCTCAGCCCCGAGTCCGCCAGCCCCAGAGTCCCGCAGCTGCCCGCCTCGGACTCCCCGCCCCGCCTGGGGTCCGCACCCCACAACTCCGAGCGCTCCTGCGCGCGGGAAGGCGCTGGAAGCGGCTTTATAGCCGGGGAGGCCAGCGGCGGCGCATCTGCATCCTGGGAGACGTCTGGACCCAGCCCAAGCCCGCAGGCTGGGCGAGCGGAGACTTTTGATCTTACCGGGTGGGTGAGATCACTGTCTCCCGGTCTAAAAGAAAAGAAAGCATGCTGTGAACTTTTAAAACAAACTTGCAAAACAGTCGCAGAGAAAACATAAAAAGGACACAGGTCAGAAAAAGAGGGAGAAAGAGACTAAAAAAAGAAAAAGATAAGGGGGGGAAAAAAGGAAGAAAGGAGAGGAGGAAGAAGTCTGGGGTTTGCTGCTCTGGGAGCGCTCAGGCAGCCGGTGCCGGAGCGCGGGGCGCCGGCCCTCGCCGGGACTGTCGGCCTCGGGGCTCACGAGAGAGCCAGAGCCCCAGCCGGCGCGGCCGGGTGCAGGGCCGCCTCTGGGACAGTGGGCCCGGAGGCCGCCCCCGCGCTCCAGCGGCCGCCGCCCGGCAGCGCCCGGAGCCGGCCCCGCCGCGGCCGCCCCATTCCCGGCCTGAGAGCTGGCCCAGGGAGACACAATCGAGCCCGCAGCGCATCGATGCGCCGCCGCCCGCGCCGCTCCGGCTCCGGCTCCGGCTCCGGCTCCCGCTCCGCCGCCGCCTCCCGGGGGTCGCCCGCATGAGCTCCGGCCCACCCGCGCCCTCGCCGCCGCCCGTAAGTGAGCCCGCGTCGCCCTACCGCCCACGCCGCCCGGCCAGCTCCTCCTCCCCGCGGACCGCCGGCCGGGCCCTCCCGGAGCCTCAGCGACCCCGATCACCAATCAATAATCAATCCCTCTAGTCCAGCAGCGCCGGCAGGCCGGGCGCGGGACACGGCGCAGCGGCCCCCCCGTCTCTCGGGGGTGAGCCCCGGGGGGGGGGGATGGGCAGGGGAGCCCGATTTCCTTCTCCCGCCCCCGTCCCGCCTTAGGATCGGCCCGCGCCGTGGATGGGGGGCGCGGCCCGGCTCCCAGGGGGCGAGGGGCTGGGTGGAGAGACCCTGATCATCCCAAAGTCAGGAGAGGAAACTTGAAGGAACCCCCTCCCACATCGACCCCCGGGACGGGCCCAGGAAAGTTTGTCCGGGGAAAAAAAATTGGGGGAAGTGGCAGCGGCGGGTCCTGGGGGAGGAGCTGGGTGGCGCAGGGTCTGAGGGCTGCCGCCACCCGCCCCGGCCCGCGCCCGCCTCCTCCCTGGAGGGGGCCCGCCTGTGGGCTCTGGCATCCCCGGGGGGCGCAAGCCCCGGCCAGCGCTGGGGGCTCCGGAGTCCGCGGGTGGAGAGGAGTGCGGGCCGGGCGGGGCAACTGGGGGGTGGCCGGGGACGAACGCTGGGTGGGAATAGGGGTGGGGGGTAACGGGCGCCCCGGGACGGGCTCGGCGGGGCTGGCGCCGCGCCCCTGCGTGTGCGCACGGGGCGGAGGCGGAGGGGCGGCACCCCTTTTGCTGGCGGGGCGGGGGTCCCAGGCGGGCCTGGGGCCGGGGGGGTGGGGGCGCGGCGCCCCCGCGAGCGGGCGAGTGACACGATCATCTCCTTTTCCTTTAAGCTTGCCTGTTGCCGACGCCGCCGCTCCAGCCGCGCCGCGGGCAGAAGACTGGACCGCCGAGCCCCAGGCCGCGGCGGCGGCTGCGCGTCCCCCCGGATGCCGTGACCCCCGGCCTGGGGGCGGGGGCCGGGGCAGTACCGGCCCGGGCCGCTCCCGCGCTTCTCCTCCCACCCCTCTGCCCGCCCTCTCCCCCTCTCCCCGCCCCCCAGCCCCGAACCCCGCGCACCTCGTCTGGGGACGGGGCGGGGGGGGGGCAGGGCCGCCGCTCCTCCCCGCCCCCTCCTCCTCCGGCCTCTGGAGCGATTTGTCAAACTTCCCATTCCGCCGGCAGCGCGGTCCTCCTCCTCCTCCTCCTCCACCTCCTCCTCCTCTGCCTCCTCCTCCCCCCCGCGCTCCTCCCTCCCCGAGCCTCCCTCGCCCGCCCTCCTTCTTCCCTCCGCACGTTCGGGGTTCGCGGCGGAGCGCGGCGCGGGGGGGACGCGGAGAGCCTGGGCGCAGCAGCATCCTGCGGGCGGCCGCTCTCCGGGGGGGAGGCTGAGAGCAGGCCCGCCTCGCCCCCCCGCGGGCCCGCCGCCCCTCCCTCCCTGTCCTCAGCCCGGCAGCGGCGGCGGCGGCGGCGGCGGCGGCAGTGGCAGTCGCCGGAGAAGCATCATGCCGAGGAGGAAGCAGCAGGCGCCCCGGCGCGCAGCAGGTACGAGCCGCTTCCCCTTCCTTCTGCTCTCCTCCTCTTCCTCCGCTCGCCCCGCGCCTCCAGCGGGCGCGACCCCGCTCCTCGCCCCGCTCCTCTGCCCGCGCTGAGTAACTCCGGGTGCAGCTCTCCTGTTTGGGTGCGTGCGCCCGCCTCGGGTACCGGGCGCCCCCCGGACGCCCCGCCGCGCTCTGCCCTCTTCCCTCTCGCACCCACTTGGGGAGCCGCTTGCTGGGCGCGCTTAGCCGCGCCAGGTCCCTGCCTCCTCAGCTCTCCGGCTCCAGAGGGGATGGGAAGCAACCCCGGTCTGGCTTTTTCTGTGGGGGGCGGGCGGGGTCACCTGAGTTCCCCGGGACACCTTCCGCGTCCTGCGGGCGGCCGACCGGCGGGAGACTGCCCGGTGTCCGCCGAGCCAGGGAGCGCGAGCGAGTGAGCGAGCCAGTCCCCTTGGCCACCTTAGTGCTAATCCGATTGATTCCTCATTTCTTGGGCCCAAACTGGGCACAGCGGTGGAAACCGGAGCGCACAGGGTCTGGGTATTGTCAGATGACTGTCAAGTCCATGTTAGATGCTGGCGTTTCCTTCTCCCCTGTTTGTGTTTCCTTGCCCCCACCCCCTCCTTGTACTGCTGCTCCCACCCTCATCTCCGCATAGCACTTAGTTCTGGGACGTGTGTGAGTACTTTTTTGTTCCTCCTTTTTTTTTTTTTTTTCTTTCTTCAACCGGGAGTGTCAACTCCTGTTAAGACTGAGCCGATTTTTTTTCTTTTCTTTTCTGGAAAACGCATCACTGAAAACAAAACAAAAACCACACACATAACATTATTTTGCAATAATGTCGGTTGGGGGCATGTTGCCTGGAAGAAGGGTTTCTGGCCCGTTGCCATCCTTGATTTGATGACTGATTGATCGCCCGTCATGCTGCTGCCTTTGATCTATTCATTCCCAATAAACATCAATAAATCACTTGGAATAGTGAGGCCAAGCTCTGTGACGTCAGGAGGGCCCTGTCAGTGCAACTTTGGGATTTGGGGCGAATTGCCGAGAGGACCACATATGGACGTGATGTATTTTGATATGAGTAACACTCAGATGTGCAGAGTTCAGATGCTCCCTGAAGGGGAGGGTTAAGTGGGGCTTCCTTTCTTCTGTTTCCTCTTCCTTTCTTTTACTTCTCTTTTGATGTTAGAGGAAAGGGCAGAGAGTAGGGTTAGGGCATTGGCTGGTGCCCATCTTGGATGAAGGCGTTGTACCCATCGTGCCCATAATTTCCATCACGCCAGCCGGCACTGCCAGGGGACCTCACACGTTGGCTGCACTCTGCACTCCAGACCCCTTACACGGGGTCACAGAGAAGGAATGATAATTCTCTCTTCTCCCAGAAATGTACTTGCCTGCCCGTGTCTTCAGAAAATCTCAGAAGAAAACAGGGTTGGTTTGGGGCTTAGGATGCAGGTTTTGTTCTCTGTCCTCTGTGTTGCCCAAATTTAGAAAGTTTGAAAATTCCAGGAGTGATTGTAGGGAGCTTGCCGCCTCCCTAGTTAACCTCCTGGAGCTTGCTTCTTGCCCGTCCCACCTTCTACTTTAAATTCCAGGCTCAAGCAATGAGCTTATCTACCCAAAATAAACTCTGAAACTTTGGAGGAATCCTTCACAAAGTTGAGTAGTAGGAATGTCTTGGGCTTCTTCCAGTCTTTGAAAATTTTTTTTTTCTTTCCTTTTTGGATACACATTTTAAGGTATGTGTGTGCCTCCATCCAATGAACCATATGTGATTACATCTTTACATTTGGTTCAGAACTCTCTCTCTAGTTCATCTCTTCAGTTGCACCCTGCCAATCTGAGACTCATATTTGATAGCTTCCTCCAGAAAAATATCAGAGGAGGAGGGAACCTGCTGTTGGCTTTATTTATTTATTTATTTTTAGAGCAACCTGTTCACTAACCTTTCTGCACTTTTTTTTTTATTATTATTATTAAAAAAGAAAGCCAGCCAGGAAATCTCAGGTCAGTTAAGAAAAATTCATTATATAAAAAACTTGACTGCAGGACTAATAGGAGATGGAAGAATGGTTTTGCTCTATCAAAATGACCCGTCAAAACGACTTTGTTTCATATTTGATTTAATTGTCTCTCTCCTGACAGGCACATTCATCAATAGCTTAATGGTCAATCAGAAGCTGGCAGCATGAGTGCTTTCTTTCTTTCCCATACTCGGGTTTTGGATTTACTTTATCAGAATGCCTCTGCCTAATGGACATGTGGAGGAGGGGGTGGAGGCTGACTGAAGAGCTGCTTATTTAAGAAGAGTGGAGAAAAAAAAAAAAAAAAAAAAACTCCACATTTAGGCTGGTGATAAGTATGCACAGAGGTTTTTTTGGTTGGTTTGTTTGTTTGGATGGACAAGAAACTTCCCATTTTTTTCCTCCTCTTTTTCAGTTCTCCCAGCTGCAAGTTATAAGGTTCATGCCAGCTTTTGTGGCATACTGGGAGTGATGACAAATTGATTGCTTTGTACTGATAGAGAGAGAGAGAGAGAGTGGGAAAAAGAAAGATGTCTGCTGATTGGTAACTGGAAATCCAGTCCCCAGCAACCTTGAGAATACTCGAGAATTTTTTTTCCCCTCCAAACTGAAAGGTCCGCTCAGCCATAAAAAAAGAAAAGTTGTTTTGCCAGCTTCATTAGTGTTCACCTAATTAGCTGTAAACCTGATGGATTCCTGACAGCTTTAATGATTGGAGATGACAAGCTCGACGCAGTGTCATCCAGCAGAATTAGGTTTGCAGCTAGTTTGATGTAATCAAGTTGATATTACACAGTCCTGGCTGCCTTTAGTTGTGCATTAACTCAATTTTCTGCTGCAGGTGACAAATGGGCTTTGGTACCTGGATAATCATGTCATAGGAATTAGGGCCCTTTTAATGGTCTGGGGTAGAATAACAACCACAAAAGGCCAAGAGCTGGGTAGGGCGAACAGACGTGGCACACAGGTACACACAGTCTTCATATCTAGGCCAATGTATCATTGCTTTCCCGAAGGCCGAAGGAGGCTCCAAGAATCCCTGAAAATACATATTTCTGTACTTTAGGATTTTTTGGTGTTTTGATAGAAACTATGCATGGCTTAGTGTCTTTTCTCAAAGAGAAAGAGAGGTTTCTTTACCTGCCAAAGAGAAACCTGGGCGGGAGTTTGCTTCCTTGAGACCTGTAATTTCCAGGGGCTGTGCGTTTGTGCTGGACAGATGTTGCTGCCTTTAGAAGCTCAGAGGAGTGGGGTGAGGGAAGGACAGTGTCCTTCAGGCAAAATGACCATTATCCCTTGCTTGAAGCATGACTTTCTCCTCTTCAGAGTGGTTTTGAAAAAACATTTCTGAAAATGCCAGAAAAATGTTAGTGTAATACTTAATAGCAGATATTTTATTTACTTATATTAATCTTCTGGAGGCAAATGTGAAATCGTAAAAGACCATTTCTTATGCTTCCAAAAAGAAAATAAAAAAGAAACCATCGCACCACAACTTGCCAGCGAGCCGTGTTCTTTGAAAGGGGGTAATGTTCTATGGAGTTCTTAGGTGGTAAAAACAAGGCGAGGGTACATCTTCAAGCATCCTGACTTTTGTGAAAGTGACTTGGACCCCCTAGGGTCTGCTGGTGTCACAGAACACCGTGGATCCCCCTGGAACAGGCAGAAGGGGGTTTCATGTTGCCAGTAGACATGGGCATGCCTAAGAGGTGGCCCACCTGGTGATGTCCAGATGACACCTTCCTAAGTCTGGTCCACACATCGGGCAGCTCCGAGGAGGAACTTTTCCCTTCTCTCTCGGAAGCACATGGAGCATTCAGAAGGGCATTTCGGCCTTAGCTTTGGGAATTTATTTCCTCTCAGACCTGCCATGTACTTCTCCTTGGACAGGTATTCTACTCTGTAGCAAGGTGGCAGAGGGACTGGTTTTGACCGTTCTATGATTTTTCTTCCCCCATTTCCTACGAAATGAGAGCAACAATGCAAATTCTAAAAAGGAAAACCAAGAAGACGAAGGAGAAAAACAAAGGAGGTGGGAGGCAAGGCTATTCCCCTGGACGTCCACGTGGGGAAGAGAACCTTCCAGAATCAGCTGCAGTGTCCCCATTATCTTGACAGCTGTCAGTTAGGGCTTCAGTGCTCTCCAGGGCCACACTTGATTGTGAGCTGTTGATGTTGTCATTTTGTTCTCAGTTTTGCCTTGAGCACGCTCATAAACAGGAGCCAGATAGTCAATAACTGATGCCTCAGCAGCGATTCCCTGAATTGCCTCACACGTCTGCCTTCTCCCCTCTTTTTGCTAAAGATTGTTTTGTCGAGTGATTAGAATGAAAGGTGACTGCTCAGGGCCGTGGGAAATGCCGTGAAACCCAGGTGAGTTGAGAGAATTTAAACCATTCCTTTACCCCCCGCCCTCCACTCCTGGGATTTCTGGAAAGAGAAGGGATCTACCTTCTTGAGGGCAGAGTGCCTGGACCTCTTGTGGTGCTTTCTCTTTCACACGTGTCCTGCCAGAGTCAGGCTGGGGCTAGGGCTGCGGCAGGCAGGCGGGCAGGGAGGCAGAGAGGAAAGGAGTCGGAAGTGCCCAGTCCTGGTGCACACAGCCATGTTTAATCCAAGAGTGGCAGCAGTTCACAGTTATTCCAAGTGCAGTTTGTAAGGCTTTCCTCCTGCCCCATTTTCATCCCTGCTTGTCACTGGGCAGAGGGTAAAAATAGCTTTGGTCGTGTCGTGAAAAAATTAATAAAAATGAAATAAAGTAGGGTGTGTGTGTCTACCCTTCTGTATTAGTGTCCAGCCCAGGTAGGTAGATGGGTCTTTCAAATCAGCTGCTTTGTCACAGCCCTGTAGCACTACCCTCAAAACCCATGGAGGGGAAAAGGACAGAAGGGAACAGTGGTATCCCGTATCCCAAACCCTTACAGGTGTTCACTCTGTGTGTGTGTCTGTGTGTCTGTGTTTTAGTTATGCTCTAAATTGTGGTTTCTCTGTCTGAAGTTACAAATGAAAGGTGAATACAATATATTGTATTTAGTAACAATGATATGGACTGGTACATCCAGACAGATAATGTGCAGTTGTAATTAGACTCAATAGACAGGCAGTCATTTTTAAATTCTTTGACACGTGCATAAAATAGTCATATAATAAGATAAGATGACAATTTTATGTTAGGTTGATAAAGTGTCCCGATACATGCATTTAAATGTCTGTAAGCCTTTTTAAAAAAATCCAGACAGATTAATTCCAGTTTCCAGTATTTGCAGTTAGTCATTAAATTTTTAAATCCCACTAAACAATGGCTATCAATATTTTTCCCGTTTCTGGATTTTCTTTAAAAAAAAAAAAAGACTCTGAATTGTAAGGACTGGAGACGTAGACTTGGTAGCTTTTCTTAATTTTTCACCATTTATAGAAATTTACGTTTAGACATGGACTTAAAAATTCAGGTCACTGTTTGTGACCAGAATAACGCTATGCATTTTTGGAAGTTAAAAAAAAAAAAAAAAAGACAGTAATAGAACATAATCTTCTTATGACCACTTGCCTGAACAACTGTCATACTCTAGGTTTAGGAATCTTTATTAGAAAGATTACATAGTGTCCTTGACCAAATATTGAATATTTTATAAGCCCCATTTAAAAAAGAAGACATTTCTAGCACATGCACTTAGTTTGATCAGCATTTCGATTCTTGGGTTTAATTACTTTCAATTCTGTAAATTATTTTAGCATTTCAACAAGAATAGTCCAAGAGATACAGTCAGGGGGGCGGGGGCGAGTGGTTCACTGAAGGTCACGTTACCTGGACATTTTAACCATCTCCTTACCTTATTTTCTCAGATATGCAAAGGTGTGGCTCTTGAAGAATAATTTAAATTTGTTTGGGCTTAATGATAAATTATTAATTCATACTGTCAGGACACATGTTATTAATTATGACTGTGTTTTCTTCATCCAGAACAGCTGTTGGGGAAACAGGGTAGGTTCAGATTGTTGTCAGGAGGGAGAGCACAGGGAACTTACCAACTCCTTGTCTTCATGTTCCTGTTCACCTGGCTAAGGGAATAAAGGAATGTAAAGGGTAGAGTATAGGGGAGAGAGACACTGTTAGTTCTAGATCAAGAGGGGCACTGGCAGATGCTAACTTATGTACATTTTTAAAAATGCAAGCCTAACTCTCAATGCACTGTGAATCCAGGTATGATCCGAAGGCAAACCCTCCCTGCATTATTCCAAGCCCAGTTTTGGATTGGCTGCCCTCTCCCTTCCACCAGTTTCTCTTGTTTTTCTTCTTTTTCCTCTGTGGTAGGCCAGAGGTCATGCTTACAAGTTTATAGCAGTAGAAGACACAATATTCAGAATATATATTTGTTCCCCAAAGTGGAACCCATCCTTAATGGAGAGCAAAGGGCTGTTTGGTAATATACGTGAAATGACTCCAATTCATTTACTTTTGATTTTCCATTCCCATCATTAAATCTAGTCCTATGTATTCAGTTTCCTCTGAGTTCTTTGAGAAATGCATGTTGCATAAAATAGGCAATTTTTAATGAACAATTTAATGTAAATGGGTTTTGAATTTAAATTAATATTAATGAAGCCTTGAGTGAATTTATTTTGCATACGTAAAGACTTGTAAGTCTTTCACCCATGTGCTTTCTCCTTTATGTAGTAACATTGGTTGGGTGGATTAACCAGCACCTTTCAAAGATTTACACTTAAAAAATTAAATTGATTTTATATGTCCACTATCACCAACGTACTATTAAGCAAAAAGCATGAGCTCAATTTTAAGAGAATACAGCTTTTTCCCTGTTAAACCTGTCAGTTTCCATTGCTCTGAAAGCTGCCGTTGGTGTGGCATTGCTGCTGGAGAAAATATACCCCAACAATAGTTACTACAATCAAGATGTTTTCTTTCTTTGGCTTACCTCTAATGCATTATGTATCCTGGAATGATGGGAAGTTCTGTAATTAATTCTGTTAGATGTAATTGCTATAATCACTTTGATGTTACACATAATAAAGGTAATATGGTAAGCACATAAAAAATATAAACACCTTATTGTAATACTCCTGCTAAAATGCCTTCTCATCAAGTCTGGTTTATAGACAAGTGTTCCTGACTATTTTTGGTCATAGGTGACAGTTTATTCGAGCTGTGTTCATTGATATTCTAAAGGAGAAGCATTTATTGGAAAAGATGGGCCTTGGTTTGGAGGGATCTCCAGGCTGGTTGCCTAGGAATCTTAATACCGGTTTTCTTAAAGATGTGGCTAATTATGAAAAGGTGACCATTGTCTACTGAGTAGACCAGAGAGGTAAACACTTCAGAAGTAGCCGTGGAACCAGGGAAGAATGTGGCTTAGGAGTGAGTGAGGAGCTAAGAGAATGCTAGCAGAGGATTCAGATCAAAGGAGCTGTTCTGTAGGTTTTCTTATGGTGTGGGATTGTGGGAAGTGCCGTGTGTGTGTGTGTGTGTGTGTGTGTGTGAGAGAGAGAGAGCGAGAGAGCGAGCGAGCGAGAGAGAGCATGCTAGCAGGTAAGCAGAGAAGGCCACCTTTCTATAACAGTGCAATAAGGGAAATAAAATGCAGAATATCTACTTTATTATTTTCCTACACCTTTCACTGGGGGGGCTACAGATGGTGCCTCACTGTTGCATGCCATGTCCAGGGGTGGCTGATGTTGCCTGTTGGACTGAAACCTGAGTGGTATTTGAGACGTACTTCCATGCCATCAGGCCTCTGTTCATCTACCCTGGATCCAGACCACCACAGGACATCAAGGAAGTTTGCCTGAGACCCCAAGTGTGCAATACTTGTGGGATGTTTCCGAAACACATATACATTATGTACATTACTCTTTGCTGATGCATCTTGGTGGGGCAGGTAACTTGGAGATCCTAGAGTCAAACTGGTGTGTGGATCTCCTAGACACCCATAATGAGCTGCACCTTGTCCCAAGTGTGTTACAGAGGTCTGGAGGCCTCGGGATTCAGGGTCAGCTTGGCAGTTTCCACGTGCCTTCCCCCATCTATATTGTATTTTTCAGTAAGGGATTGCACACAGGACTCAAATAACAGAGGGTGCATGTGTGAGAAGGGGATGCTGCAGTCTCTTTGGAGGAAGAAAAAGGTGTGTTACAGCGGTTGAGAGATGGAAGGTGAACACAGTGGTTGCCTGGCATATATCCAGAGCCTGTGAAGGCGAGTCTTGCTGCCAGCTTTAGCCGGCTGGGTGCAGACTGGCTGGGGAAACCGGGGCCTACCTCCTGGGTCTTGGCCCTGCAGCCTCCTGCCTGCCAGGTAAGCAGGGGCTGGAGGAGAGGGTCCTGGGCTGTGGGCCCTGGGCCCGGGCTGCAAACTTGCAGCCCCCAGTCCTCCCGGCAGTGACTCCCAGGCTGGTTTTGATGGTGAGGATGATAAAAGGTCTGAGAACTCCATAGGCCCCAGTAATCAGGGCCCGCACTGACATCCTTCTCAAGTTTGACAGCTTCTTCCTTTTCTCTCCTCACCGCCAAGGCTTTCTCAACTGAATTTCCCCGCCCTCCCTCTCCCCTCCTCCCTGCCCGCCGCCCACCCCTTCCCTCCCTTTCCCCTTTTCTGTGTGCGTCTCTCTTGTTTCATGTTCTTGATCAGTTTCAGATGCTGGGAATTATTTTTTTTCAGGCGGGAGGGGGAGTGTTGCTTTAGGTTTGTGGGTTGGGCAGGTGTGAGAGGAAGTCTGTGGTTTTTTTTTTTTTTTTTTTTTTTTGTACTGTAGGCCTGTTGCTAATTAATGTTCCTCCATAAGATTCTGTCGGAGTTGAGTAATGTTTTTGATCTTTATGCCTGATAACTGCATACTTAATGAGATTTCAAAGCTGTGAGTGCAGCTCCCTACAATTATTGACAGATGCCTTTTCTTTGCCATTGGGTTCAGCTTCATAAATCCTCTCGCCATAATGAGGTTCAGCAGTGCCACCCTGGCAGTGAGCTAATGAAAGGGGGAGGGCGAGGCGGCTCATGGCTGTCTGACACATTTTTTTCCTTTAAAATTTACTATGCAGATGTCAAGCTGCGGGACGATTACTTCAAACATGCTAATTTTTATCTTGCTTTTGTGTCAGCCCTTTGCCATTAAAAAATAAATAAATAAAAGGGCTAACCTGACTCCACTTAATTTCTTTTTTTTCTTTCTTTTTTTTTTTAAGTCACATTTTTTTAATAACCCACGGTGTTGCGACAGCTAGGGACTTCGACACGTGCGTGGCCTTTTGCAGGTATCCAGCAACAGAACGCCTATTTTCTTTCTTTTTTTCTTTTTTCTTTTTTTTTGCTTTTTGCCATGGGAAGGGCAGTGGGAGGATGGAGTACGATTTCCCAGGCCTCCCATCACCCTGCCCTAAGTATGCACTTGAAACGTCGGAGAATTCATTTCAGAGTTCTGAAACTAAATCCTGGTGGAGAAGAGCCTGCACCATGCCAAACAGTCGATTTCCTTTTCAGCAGAGTCATACATCACTGACCCACCCTTCCCTCCTGACAGAATGACATATGTCATTTATCATATGGGCCCCAGCCAGACTTCAGGGAGGGGAGGAAAGCCCAGGTCCATGTGAGGCTGTCTCCTCCTCCTCTTGGTACTGTACCCTGTGGCTTGCAGGAGGGAGCTCTGCTGATTTGGCGAGAGGGAAAGGGAGGAAAGAGGCTGGGCAGGGGAGAGGGGGTAGAGCCTGCTTCTGGATGGCTGGGTGTGTGGCGTGGCGGGCGCGAGATTGGCAGAGGTACGGGAGAGGTTATGTTCGTTCATATTATCTGCTAAACCACACTGTTCAGCCTTTGACGCTCTTCTGACTTCTTTTTCCCCTTTCTCGTTCCTTTTCTCTTTTCCCTGCCTTGTTTCCCCTATTAGTCAAGGGGAGAGAAAAAAAAAAAAAAGAAAGAAAAGGGTTGACAGGTATCATTCAAGCCACCCTGGCTTGCAAAGAGTGGTATAAATGAATCTCAGGGCTCCTGACTTCACATGATTCAAACGTGCGTTATTGAAGATGGATGTTCCTTAAAAAAAGATTGATGGTGGATGCCGGGCTTCGGGTACCATTTATCATTTTGAATATTATTTAGACTTGCCGTGTAAACCTGTAACTTGAGAGTCGGACAAGCTGGGACAGGGTAGGGGCCTGTGTGTGTGTTTCTATCGATTGGCCTTGCCTTCTCATTGCAGCTGACCAGACACAAACCCTCCCATGTGCAATAGAGAAGACTCCCCCACTGAAAAGAGAAAGAAAGAAAAAAAGAAGGAAGGAAGGAGGGAGGGAGGAAGGAAGGAAGGAAAGAAGGAAGGAAGGAAGGAAGGAAGGAAGGAAGGAAGGAAGGAAGGAAGGAAGGGAGGGAGGGAGGGAAGGAAGGAAGGAGAAAAGGTGGAGGGAGGCAGGCTTTAATTTTGAATAATTTCCAAGGACACAGAGAAAAATGAAGTATCTGTGATTTACACTAAAGCTCACAGGCAAGTTTCTCTCTCCTTCTTTCTCTTTCTTCCCCCACAGAAGCAGTCACGTACAAAACATTAAAATATAAACAGAGCTGCAGTTGCTGAAGCCAGAACCCTTGTCTGATTTTTTTAAAACTCCATGTCATGCTAAAAAAAAAAAAAAAAAAAGAAAAGGAGAAAAAGAAAAGAAAAAAAACACCGTATCTGAAAAGCTTAGCACAATATAACTATTAAAAAAATCTTTTGGTTGGCTTGGTTAGTAGTGTGAGAATGAAGTAAAACGTAAAGACTTCCACGTCTCAGGAATATTTCAGATAAAAAATAATCGTTTGCGGCTCCCTGCCCGGGCTCCCAGCAGCCTCTTCCCCTTTGTGCCTGAGCTCTGTCCCCTCCGCAGGGCCCCAGCAGACCCCCACCAGTCCTGATGTGGACAGCTGTTTCCAGGCCCTGCCAGTTAATCGCTTCTGGGTTTGCACCCTTGAGCTGTGTGCACCAGGACACCCCCACCTACTGGAAGTACTCAGGGACGCAGCCTGATTCACTGACACAGCCCCCAGCTGCCTGAGGATTCCTTGAAGCTCTGGCCTTTCCACCTATTCTGCCGCAAGAGGCCTTGAAGCCTGCTTCCCTGGTGGAAAAAGGAAAACAGAAACTCTCCAGGCCTTCCTGCTGGGTCTCCACCACTGGAAGAGCCCCGATAGTGCAAATTTAATTGGCAGGGATTCTATTAAATATGTGACTTTATTTGGGGTTGCTAATGAAATCAAAGGCTTGTTGTATGACTTACAGTGTGGACATTCATTTTTAAGAATGATGGGATAGAAAGTTAGACCGGAAGAGTTTTTCTACCTAAAAAATTGAGAATCTAGAATTTGTGGAAGGGCTGAACGTGCCTATCTTGCCGCTTCTGGGACAAACTTTTCCCTGACATGTAAAATGCCTGCAACTGCCATGAACAGGAAAGAAATGGAAGTGGTACTGATTCACTCATCAGCTCCAGGCAACGTGTGTGTGTGTGTGTGTGTGTGTGTGTTTATTTTGAAATAACTTTATTCGCAGCTTAACACTTTGCAAAGCTGCACACAGCATGACTTAGAATTTACTTTTGGTGTTGTCCAGCTGCTGCCAAAAATTGGGTAGAATCAGATTTGTATTCTTTGTTGGTGCCTGGAATAGTTGCCAAAGGTTACAAAGGTGATGTTGTTCCTTGCTGAGACTTCGTGGAAGAGGGCAAAACTTTGATCATCTGCCCTTGCACTTGGGCAGTGTTGGAGGTAATTGGAGTACAAGTGCCAATTTGCGGGAACAATTGTAAACACCTTTGATACCAATGCCATCATCCCATTTTTACTGATTAGAAAAACTTTGCTATTAATAGGTGCAAAGTCCATTTCAGGTATAATTGGTAAGGAACTGAGTGCACTCATGGGAAGAAACCTTGTTTTGTTTTTTTGTTCGCTTTTCTTCTTATCCCCTTTTCTCAGTTTTATGGCTGGAGACATGATTTATTGCAGCCATCCATCTTGGGGGCTCATCCATCACACCCGGGTTGCTAGGAGATTGTGGCAGCAGCTGTTTGCTCTGAATCAGACAGAAAAGTTGTCAATCATCAAAGGCAGGTGAATAGCATTAGAAACACGCCATTGTCAGACGGAATAATTAATCAAAGAGAGAAAAGATAATTAAAAAGATATGACCCTTGCAAGTACTTGCTCTGGGTTGCCTGTAAAAAAAAAAAAAAAAAAAAAAAGAAAGAAAAAAAAGAAAAAAGAAAGGAAGAAAGAAAGAAAAACTGCTTGGTCTTTTCTAGACACTTAAGCAGCTGAGGGCTGATAAAATATGCACTCTGCAGTGCATAGTTTTTAATTAATTGAAAAAGGTTCAACATTCAAAGACGATGCTGGAGAGAAGTCCGATTATGAACAGAAGTAATATTTATTATTTGCTTGAAGGGCTTGACACAGAGTTCTAACTTTTTGTTAAAAATCTCTGGCTTCCCTGGCTGGCGAGGAGGCGCAGGCTGGGGTCTTCAGGTATCCGCTGGCGCCCCATGTCTGTTCTCCACTTGCCGGCCCGCAGTCTTGGCTCTTCCAGAGAGTCTCAGACCCCGAAGAACTGGAGTGGGACCCTGCCGACCAGGATCCGATGCCCTTCTACAGTTCTGGTGGGTCTGAACCTTCATTCCTTAGATAACCAGGTTTTTTAAAAGATGAAGATGGGAAGCTTGAAAGACATTCCATGAGGTCCACCATCAAGATGCCCAGAGTAAGCTATGCATCTCCTCTGGCCTCTCGCCTAACTGGAACATGCTCTAGGTCCTCAGGACCTAGAGAATCCATCCATCCTACTTCAAATCCATCTCCGTGTGGTCCCACAAAGTGTACTGCAGAGTCCCAGCCAGAGGGTGATAATCTGGCATCACATTCTGAAAAGGTCCCCAGTCATGGTTTAAACACCATTCTGGGTGCCCCTTTCAGCCTCAAAAAAAAAAAAAAAAAAAGTCATAGTTTAGGAAGTTCGTTCTTGCTTTTTCTGAAGCTAAAATATTCTGCAGGAATTGGAAAATGTATTAAAAACTAGATAGAAAGTGGCATATCTGGAGTTGCTTTTCAGTGAAATATGCTGCAAACCCTGAAACAGATCTACTCTTTTATTTTTGGATACTATGCTTGATTTTCACACCATTCTCTTCCCAAAGAATAGCAGGACTTCTAAAATTAGCAGGAGGAAAAAAGGCTTGAATATTAGAATTCATGAAAAGGAAGAAAGCAACACGTTTTTGAGCTGGGACACCGTTTTCAGGGCACGCCAGATCAGTGCACTAGGGACTCTGTCCCTGACTCCCTGCATGTCACAGCACTGGGGATTCTTTGCCAAGAGTCCCAGAGGAATCTCCGGTGGCCGCACCTCATGGTGTGACGTCCACCTTCTGTAATGAATGCACTTGGAGCCCATGGGGGTGACACAGCTCTGGCCTGAGAAATAGAGAAAGAGAGACCTAGAAAAGCAAAAGCACCTGCCAGGCCTGCTGGCACCCTCGCAGAGGGTCTCACCTGTTCAGGAGGCTGGGGGAAGTGTTCCTTATCAGAACTTGGCCTTTAGGGAAATGAGTGGCTTCGACTTCAGGTGACAATTTGGGTTCTTGAGCCGGAATCTCCTTGGTGGCCGTCTAAGCTCACAAGTCAGACTGGGAGACAACCAGTCTCTTGAGTTTTCTGATCACATAGCAGTTGTCCTTAAGATCAGTATTTTCCAGGGCAGTCAATACCTGTTCTAGACCAACAATGGAGTGTGCTGCAGGAATGCCAGAGATTCCAATAGATACCTGACCAGGGCTTGAGAGCTTCAGGTGGATGGCAGTGTCTGGGCAGGGGAGGAGGCCCTGCTGTCTTCCGTGAGACCTGGCCATTTGGAAGTGGGCAGTAGGGGTAACTCCTCTGGTTCTCGAGAGAAATTCTTGTAGTTGCCATCTCTCCTTTCCAAATAATTGCTGAGAAAGCGCTTTGCTTAATGTCAGCCAACGCAGTTCCAAAATGTGGCGGTTCGTCGGGGAAGGGCAAAGGAAGAAAGATCCTGTGAATCATTTATGGTAGATTTGTGAATTCACATATAAAAAATGTCAACCTTTAATGCTAGTGAAATTAGAGTGAGATTTGCTCCCTCTTAAAAAAAGGAAAACAAGCAATGGGTGAAGAAAAGGGAACGTCTTTAAGTTTTCAGAAGTTCACGCAGGTCATTTTTCCTGGAGCCCTGGTCGGGATCTCGTGTTTCTTGCTCCCCCAGGTAACCCCTGGCAGCTGTTTGAGTGACTCACTGAACACATGACAGAGAGAGGGCAGGAAGAAGGGGTGATTGCTTATTCTTTAGAGGAGGTTCGGGTTCTGCGGGTGTGCATTTTGGCCAGGATTTCAGCATCTGTGTCCCTGGGTTATGGATTCTCTGACATGGGAGGCGGGAATAAACACAGGTCTCTTATGTCTCAAGGGGGCATGGCGGGATAGAACCACCAAGTCCAAAGCCATATATTACCATGAGAAAACCTAAAACTCCACTGACCCCCGCATCAACTTGATATTTGAGTGTTCTATCTAAGTGATGTGTATTTGCCTCTTGGAGTTCCGTGAGACAAGGTTACCTAGAAGTCATTTTGGTTTTTCCTAACTCAGCTGCCATAGACTCAAAGCAGGCTCGGCCCCCACCCTGCTGGCTTTGCCTGAAGCCTTAGGATGAGAGGGGAAGGCAGCAGAAATTAACCAGTGTGACTCCCTTAGGTAGAGACGTTCTAAAACACTTAAAAGACCTCAGTCTGCATAAGATGCAATTGTTATTACTCATCTGCCTAACAAAAAGCTTTTGAAAGGGGGCAGAGATTCATATTTGCCAGAGGAGAAGATGGGTTATCGGTGGTTTTCCACATGGTGAAATGTTCCCATTCCATGTCTTGCCTTTGTTTCTGCTCTAGGCTTGTAGTAAAATGGCTCTTTCTTATATATTAGTTAGCAAACACTACGGCTGTGTAATAGATGAGACTGCGGTGGTGTTCTTTTCTCTTGCTTTTCTGTATAAAATCGTAAGGCAGAATGGACCCTCCCCTACGTGACGGAGGTTCCTACCGAGATGGTTAGGTGAATAAGTAATAGAACAAACATGTAGTCAGCTGGGCAAAGGAAAATAAATAAAATCACAGCCTGTTCTTGGTTCTTAGAGCCGTGCAACATGAGCCTGCTCAAATTGGGGCCTGGAACGCCACACTTTCTGATGTAGTGTGGGTGGGGAGGGAGCAAGGTATTATTTGGAAACACATGTACACGCTCCTTGTGAAAGAAGTGAAGTATTTAACATTTCTGCGAGGAAAACATCTTTCATTACTTGACGTGTTCTGTGGTAATGATTTTTCAGTTCAGCAAACAAGTACTTATTAGCGTGCGTGCGGGAACCTGGCTGAGGTGAACGGCAGGGCCATTTTTAACGGGAACGCGCTGGCCAAGTTTCATGGAGGCCTGACTGGTCCAGGGGGTCCCGGGGTGATGGCTCACTTGGTCTGGAAAGGCAGCTCTGGGACAAGCATCCTGCTCTAAAGCCCGCCGGGCCCCATCACTGGGGCCCAAGAGCTCAGGTTGGAGTGACATCAGCATGTTTGTTTTTTTGTTGCAAGCAGAACCTTGAATGGGGCTTCTCTGGTGGTTTATAAAGTGGATCTGCCTGGAGAGAGAGCACAGTCTGCATGCCAGGGGGTTGGCTGAGGATTTGCTGGCTCAGTGGACTGTTTGGGTTCAAGATGATATGCGGGTGAGAAGGGCCGATCCAGGTCCCCTTGCTGGGATGGGTCTGGATTTTGTAAATTGACTTGTTACAGGAGAGAGAGTGTAGGCACACGAGCTGAGTGGGCGCGTTTCTGCAGAGGGGATGGAGCTGGTTTTCACCTAAAGAGGGGCTCGCATGTCCTTGATCACAGCCTCCTGAGTTGGAGTAGTGTTAGGGAGGGCAGCTGCATTGCTCTTGGCCCTCCCTTGGTGGGAGTGGAAGAGGACAAACGCCCTGTTCATGTAGATCTCTCCGAGGCCTCAACTCCCAGATACTCTGAGTGTGGTCTTCACCCCTGGATTGATTGATTGATTGATTGTGAGACAGGATCTCCCTTGTCACCCAGGCTGGAGTGCAGTGGCACAATCATGGCTCACTGCAGCCCTGACCTCCTTGGGATCAGACAGTCCTCCCACCTCAGCCTCCTGAGTAGCTGGGACCACAGGCACACATCATCATACCTGAGTAGTTTTTGTATGTTTTGTAGGGATGAGGTTTTGCCATGTTGCCTAGGCTGGTCTTGAACTCCTGGGCTCAAGCAGTCTACCCACCTCAGCCTCCCAAAGTGCTGGGATTACAGGTGTGAGCCATGTGCCTGGCCTACCCCTGTTTTGGTTTTGTTTTTTGCTTTTATTCCTATGAGATAGTAAGTGCACCAGCCACTGTAATTGCAGGCCTGACCCAGCATGGCTTTTTCTCTGTTTGCATTGCATTCATATCATGGTGTTCATAAAATTAGGAATAGCGAGTTGTGCAGCTTTTTGAAGAAGCCCAGTAATCACAGTCACCTAAACTGGAGTCCCCACCAAACTGAGACTAAGTGTAGGGATGGGTGATGGCCCTGCGCAAACTTCATGACACATCTCAGTTCCCCAATACAGCTGATAATTTTTGTGGATTTGTGCCCCAGTCACATCTGACGAGGGGTCATCAGTCGTCATGGCTCCAAAAAATGTGATCTCAGTTTCCATCCCATGACATTATAGTCAGTAAGTGAAAATGGCCTTGAGCTTTCAGAGCCCCACCGGCTCGGTGGTTCCCTTCTGCCATGGCAGTGTGGGGAATGCAGCGGTTAACACTGTTTATACATTCCAGGGGTATTAAGCAGTTAGGTTACTGGAATCGTGGCAGAGCGAGTGGGAGCCGCATTCTGGGTTGTGTCTCTGTAATCAATTACTAAGCATATCGTGAAATTCCAGATGTAATAATAAAGTTTATGATGATTATATTGTCAGGAGGCCGGGAACACACCACCTCATTGACAGCTGAAGGAAGCAAGAGAATCAGCCCAGGTTTTGCCTGTAATAGGAAAAAGGGTCTTTTTTTTTTTTTTTTTTTGCCCCCACCAGTGATTCTCCATACTTTTTGTGAATGGAAACATGCATTTTTTGGAGACTTAGCTGGAGTGGGAAAAGGGAGAGGGTGAGAAGGGAACACCCTTGGTTTTACGGAGGACATCTGCTTCACATACCTCCTCTCCCTTCCTCCTCCTTGCCCCTGCCCAGAGGAAAGTGCCTGGGGGAGGTGACATCTTCTGTAGTCAGGGAGGCAGGCTTGGCTGGGGCCCAGCCGCTCTGCCCTTAGAAGCAGCCACCCCTCCTTGTGAAGGTGCAGCCTGCTCTGGTGTGGAAACATAAAATGGACGTTCTGTGAAAATCAATTGACTGTCCCGGCTGGACCAGACAGCTCTGACACCACAGTAGGTGGCAAGTGGTGAACATAAGGTACCCAGAACCCTTGGCCGCAGTGACACAGCGAATGCAGCTGCCGGCCTCTTTTCTTTTAATACTGTTTGCAGTTTCTTCTCTCTGTGTGTCCATGGCGTTTCCAGAAAATGCATCTTCAGTTGACTTCCCTTCGTTCTGACACAGCACTGCAAGTAGGGTTGAGCTGCAGTTGGGAAGTTTCAGGGCACATTTCGGCCACATCTGCTGGTATCAGTAGGACCATGATTGTTTTGGTGGTTGTATGAGTGCAGATTAATTCAAAAACAACAACAACAACAACAAAACAGCAATTCGCAGCAGATCTGAAGTATCAGTGACAAAGACCAAAAAATGATAAATAAGCTATTCCCAGCTATGAAAGAAAATTAATGCCCCTTTAACTCATCACTGCACCACAAGTAGATAATAAAGTGCTTACTATGAGAGCGGTGTTACAGACGTGTTTCCTGAGGCTCTGGTACAGGTGAGCTCAGGAAGGCCGGGTGTCGCTCTGTCCACATTCCCCGCGT
The DNA here is from genome assembly GCF_003255815.1 of Theropithecus gelada. Lineage (NCBI taxonomy): Eukaryota > Metazoa > Chordata > Mammalia > Primates > Cercopithecidae > Theropithecus > Theropithecus gelada. The sequence continues at coordinate 48,626,302 of NC_037687.1, forward strand.
GCTCTCTGAATCTCTGATGCTTTGGTTCAACCCGGGAGTCTCTCTTAGGCCAGGGTTACATGTGCTGTTTCCCTCCTTCAGTCCTTAGAGGGAAGGAGGGGGCATCCCTTTCAGCTGCCGTTGGGTTGGGCCGCTCTCATGTAGAAGGGGGATTTTAGGAAGCCCATCTTTGCTAGAATTTGCCTGGCAGGCCCTGTGTTTCCCATTGTCCTTCTGCCACCATGGTGATTGGGGACATGCCCGTGCCTGTGGGGGACAAGCATGCATGTCAGTTTGTGGGCATGTCAATGCTGATTCCTGTGCCCTGGGGTACAGCCCACCTTCTCTGGGTAGAGCTATGTCCCTGCCAACAGGAACTGCTGGGAAGACAAGCTCCTGACACCTCCCTCCGGGTCTGGGGTCGCCTTCTCGGTGTGGGCTGCTTCATGACCTATAGGCTTTCTGGATTTTTTTCTTTTTTTTAATTCCCAGTTTTAAACAGCACTGGACTCCTTGTTAAAAGCACAGAGGGATATGTGGATCACACAGCAGGTCAACAGCCTCCATTTTGCACCCCGCCATTCCCTGTGGCTGGTTAAGGTGGGAGTGGGTAGGGAGGAGAAAACAGAACTAGAGAGTGACATTGGGGCGATGCTGACTGAGGGTCTGACCTAGGCCAGGCCAGGCTGCTGTGGCCACTGACCTGCTCCTCCCTGCCCTTCACATGGGAGTTCCGGCCAATCTGGGAGCCGTCAGGCCAATCCTCAAGGTACGGCCAGGCAGCCCGGAGGCCACCTCCCGAGGCCTGTGCTAGCAGCTCCTGGTCCATGCCTGCCGGTCAGCGCACTGCTCCACCCCTGCTAGGCGTTAGATGTTTCCAGAAGGCCTGAGGGCCAGGCAGGTGAGAGGCTTCGCGTTCACTCAGGGCAGCTGCTGAGAGTTTAGCGAGTTTTATTTTTGCCCCCAAATTTAAAAGTATCGCGGAGTGCAGAGCTATTACGGAGAGAAACCAAGCTTTTGGTCATCGCACAGCAGCTTTTATGAATTTAAAAAAAAAAAAAAAAAAAAGATCTTGACCCTCTTTGAAAGGAAATAAAGGAGGAACCCAGTGTTAAGGAAAACAAAAAAAGCTGATATTACAGTTTTTGTGATTACTCATATCCTAGGCTGGAGCTTGAGGAAACCAGTTATAATGGAATTTCATTTTTTTCTCTTCCTAGTTGTGTCTCTGCTCTCTTTTTTTTCCATTAGAATGAGGAGTGGTTCGTACGGTGTGGAAAAAAAAAACACACAACAATTTTGGCATGTGATCCTTGCTCTTAGTTGACCCAAGGCTGATGGGACTGAGGATAGAATTATGCGGCCTTGTAATTAATTATCGAGCTATAAGGGGAACCGTGGAGTGAAGAGAGAAAGGGATGGAGTTACACAGGGCGGTGTTCCTGCCTCTCTCCCCGCAAACACCCGCACTCCCAAGTGTTGTACCCAGGTTTAGCTTGGACACCATAAATAATGCACCTTCCGATATTCAGAAGTGAAAAAATCTAAAGCCATCTAGTGGCTTATTTTCATTGGTAGCCACTGTGTTAGCACCATTTAAAAACACTGTTTTATTGTTGTGAGTCTGCAAGTTTCCAGTAGCAGTTCACCAATTTCACCGGTGTGAGGTGAGGGGTAAGATGATGACCAAAAGCAGAGATGCCTCCACTCTGCCTCAATTAAATGTTTGTGCAAGTAAACTTGAGCGTGCCCATTGCCAGGGCTGACTTTATGCCACTAATTTCTTGCAGTGCCCTGGATGATTGTAATCAAGGTAACATGATATAAATGTAAACTTTAGCCCTGTGTACACAGAATGCACAAGACAGCGTGACACCTTCGTTTCAGCAGTAAGAAATTACCGTTGTCTCTTATTTCTTGCTCGGAGCTTGGGTGACCAAGCCAAGAAGTAATTACACAATTAGCGTTGGCAAAGCAGTTCCTGTAACATTTCTTTCTCTTAAGTTTGTGTAGCTTATTTCAACTTCACATTTTCCATATCTTTGTCATTAATAACAAGATATCCGTTTTCAGTGCAATACATGTACCCCACAAAGATCAGGAGCCTAGTGTAATTTAATGATGAAACATGAGCATTTCATTTTCTATAAATGTGGCTCTTTGAAGTTTAAGGTAGACATCCAGGAGCTCACGTGGCCCCTATACAGGAAGTTGACTACCAACTCTTCCGCAAGTGAGATTGGTGAACAGTGACTGGGAGCGACTCCCACTTAGGTGACAAAGATTTTTGAAAGGATATGCAGATATGTGACATGGCTTTTCTGGAAGGCTGCCTCTTCAAAGCCATCTCCCATTACTGGGGCTCCAGATGATTCTTTATTCTTAAATTGTGTTATCTGCAGTATGTATATGGTATTGTAATTAATTGTCACTGACTTAAAATGTAATCTCCTGTTTGGAGTTTATATACCATCTAGGCCTGACCCTTACCTAAAGAAGAAAACACCTCATAGTTTCTTTCTTCTTGTTATTGGATATGAAAGGAGAGAGATGCTTGCTGCTAAAGAAAAATAGACCTGTTCACTTAAGAGTTAACCCGCCATTCCTTGAATAAGACATTCTCAGAACTTCTGTTTTGGTACCAGCTAATGCTGCAAACAAGCTTTGAAACATGGATGACTCAACTGGGAGGTGAGTGGCCTGCAGGAAGGTTGGGCTCCATCAGCAGGGGCCAGTCCCCTGAAGCAAGTCAGTCCCACTGCCATTTGTCTGCCTGGGCTGGCCTTCCAGAGCCCATCCCTGGCGTGGGAGAGGTGCCAGTGTGGCCTGCAGCCCCCGCTGTGTTTTATAGCTGATGCTGTATGCACACACCCAAGTCTTTTCAGGGCTCACACTCAGAGAAGTGCTCATTGGTCTTCCCCTTGGGTGGACAGACTGAGTGAGTTACCTGCTCCATGAGCCTAGCACTTCGCTTTTCAGTGAAGGTGCCTTGGTTTTGGGTGTATCTTGTATAAATGAATTCTAGCTGGGGGCCTGGGCAAAAGTTATATTTCTTCTGACAGAGTTTATAGCAACGTTTTTCTTAATTATTCTTGATGTTTTGCCCATTATACCATTAGCTTCTTCAGAGGACAGAGATAAATAGCTGGTATCCACAAGAACAAAGTGTGAACTGAATGCATTTAATTATTGATATCTCAGTAACTAAAGGCTCTAAAATGATGTTGTCAAATGCCTTAGTGATCTGACAGCCGATGTATTGGTTTGCAGATGCAACTAGAGACAATGTCCGCATAAACTCTAGAGAAGGAGAACACTAAACAAATAAGAGAATATCGTACTTCATTTTCTCATTTCTTTATTTTTTTCCCGGTATAATTAGTTTCATTTTGTGTATTGGATTTTGAGGTTTGGGGCTGTGCAGGGTGATTTTTTTTCAATATGTGATAAGATACAGACTGCCTTCATACTCTCATGTTATTGCCTTTAAGTGTACTGCCTGGCTCAGTTACATATACACTGTATATTTTATATGCATGTATCCATGTATTGTGTGTACATATATGTATTCTTACATATATATGTATATGTATGGTATGTATGTGTATCACCTAGTGGAAATCAGTGTTCTCACAGTCTTACTCTTACCAGAGGGATTTTTAAAACTAGCCTTATGTGCATGTTTTCAGGAATAAAGCAGAATGCTAACAAATTGCATGTTCGTTCCCTCTCATTAGATATCAGATCCCTTTCATGTGTAGAAAAGTAAGGATTTCAGGCATTTATTCTGACGTGTTGACATAACTCCACGTTTTCAGTTACCTCAATTTTTAAAATCTATTTTACTATCTCTCACATGTAGAATATGATTCCCAGGGTTTAAAACACAAGGAAATCGATCGCTGTTCAAAAAACGTGCAGCGGTAGCCCAGAGGCTCAAAGTCTAGAACCTCCAGCTACAGGTCTCAGGGAAGAAGGGAACTGGATGAACACGTTCAGCATTGTCGTGGAATATTCTTTTTTCCTTTGAAGGTTTGGCTTACAGTACTGTTCCCATGATCACGTTTAATTCTATGTTTTGTTCTAAGGGCTTTTTACTCCTCTGCTGTGGTTTTTTTTTTTTTTTTTTTTTTTTAAATGAAACAGAAAATTGCTGCCTTTGAGTAGCCTGGCTGAGTGCTGTAAGGAAGGAGAATCTACATTCTGGATTGCTCACTTCCCTCCAGGATGCCTTCTCCAGCATTCCTCACATGGAGCTGGACTTCTCCCCTGTATTTGCACGCTTCTCTGGCCTGTGCACACTGGTGCACACATAGGGTTTCCATCAGAGCCGAACGCTGCGTGAGACTTGGGGAGGATATTTATTTGAAGTTGCACAAATGTTTACAGTAAGGGAGACTGAGACATGGTCACTCCCAGTGCAGAACTACCCTTAGCAGAGGAACTGCCTTTCCCTCCTGTCTTCCATGTGCTCTGTTCTCCCTAACAGCAACAAACATGCTGTCTTTTGCAGCTGCGTACTTGGAAATTAAATAATGAGCCTCCTGAAGATGCTTGCCTCACACTCCAAGGTTTCAACTCCATGAGAAAGTGACTTACAGCGATAGATGAGGGGAGGTCAGCACCGCCCTCACTGTGCAGGCTCCGAGCATCTGGGTGTGGGTGTGTACGCGTGCTCATGCACACACAGACACACACACACAGGCACGTGTGCACATGCACACACACGCGCCAGGCTTCTAAGCATGCAGGGCTACTCTACAGAAGCTACCTAGAGCCCTGGAAGATTTGACAGTAGCTTCCTCGCATGAAAGTGGATGCATTGTCATTCTTTAAATTAAACAAAATGGTGTGCATAATACAATATTCAAGAGAATCAAAGGGCATGCAATTAAAAGAGAGTCTTCTTCTAACCTCAGTTCTCCCTAGGGGCAAGCCCTGATACCAGTTTGTCGTACAGTCTTCTAGATATTTATGTTGGTGCAAAAGTAATTGCGGTTTTGCCATTACTTTAAATTAAAAGAATATTTTAAATGAGAAATCCGCACTTTACACTCTGTGTTGTACCTGTTTTCATCTAAGAATATACTTTGGATATCTGCAGTTTACTTTGACATGCATCCAAAAGTTAAGATAAATGGAATGATGGGTATATAGGTGATACAGCAAATAAAGCGAAATATTAAAGTTATAAACTAGGTGGTGGGTGTACAGGCAAAATCCTTTAAACTTTGCTGTCTGTATTACATTGTACATAATAAAATGGTGGCAAATCTATGCATCTCAGTCATCATCTTATATCATGTTATGTTTCAGCTGCTATATCCTATCATATTTTGTTGCACAAAGCTGCCTCATACGTTTTAAGGGCTACGTTTGACTCTAATGAATGAGTTACCCTCTGCATGGACATTCAGGTTGCCTCTAGTCTTTTCTTTTACAAACAGTCCCCTAGTGAACATCCTTCTGCACACGCCTTTGTATAGTAACATCCTTCCACTTACATCTTTGTGGGATGCAGTCCTACAGGCAGAATTGCTAGTTGAAAAGGTATGTTCAGGTTAACAAAATGATAAATATCCAAAGTGTTCTCCAAAAAGATCGCACACATTTTGCTTCCCACAGCTGCGTGGGAGTGTGCGCGTGATGTCTCTGGCCGTCAGCGCTTAGGTAGGACAGCATCACAGTCAGCAACCCCTTCTCTCGCTCAGCAGGCACCCGGAAGCCTCCGTGCATCAACTAAAAAGGACACAGATATGAAAGCATGTGAATCCCTGTATTCATCTCAGACATCTTTGCCTTTTTTATTTCGGTCTCTGGGTAACAGCAAATAGGTAAATTCCTAGGATCACAGCCTTTTAGATTCATCTGCAGAGACAGCCTCATTGGATGGACGGGAAAACTGAGACCAGCCCAAGTTCACATGTCATTCCCTGGCCGGTCCCGACCAGTGAAAGCACTGAGGGTGTAAAGCCTGGCTCTGTGGCCGGACTGCGGAAGCCCTCTCCAAAGGCATCCTCGTTACCTGAGGTCGCTCAGAGAGCCCGACGGCCAAGACACACAGGCACTGTGCCTGTATATTACCTATGTTTAGTTCCTGCAGAGCACGGCGGAGGTGGCTGGCTACAGCACGGAGCTTCTTAGATAATGACCGAGGAATACTGAAAATGTCCTTTTGGGTTTTAGCTGAATAATATTTAAGGATTTCGAAACAGTGACTTAATTGTGTTTTTATGTAATTGATGGCATTGTAGTAAAACGTATTGAGACACCACATCAGCATTTTTCTAACTGTTCCTTGGAGAAAAATATGCTCATATGAAAATGGTTTCTTCACTTTCCACTTATGGAATTGAAAAAATTAAAAAAAAAAAAAATCACTGTGCTTCCATGGAATCACTATGCCCAGAGATTCTCTAATTTTAAAGGGTTTTTCCCTCCGGACTTGGCCTACATAATGCAAGGATACTTTGCCTTTCTAAGTAGGGTTGTCCCTTGTTTTAGAAGCAATGGCAGTGGAGGCAGAGGGACTGTTGTGTCAGAGAGTTGGTGCAGAATGCCAGTGGGCAGATTTCAGGGAAGTTCCACATACCAGAGGCCATAGGCCTCCAAACCTAAAACCCAGTGGCAAGTCACTTCTCCTTCAGGCTTCACGCCCCTTGCCCATTCTTTTGGGTTTGGAAGGTGCTTGAAGGAAAGCTCTCTCAATGCTGTGGTGTTGGAAAGTTGTGTCTGAATTTGAAGCCTTCATCATGTGATGTTGATATCAAAGAAATCAGGATATTTACGTAAATTATATTAGTTTTTCTAATCTTGACACAATTGTTTATACGGGGGAGGTTTAAGTGAATTGGCAGTATTCATTTTGTTCCAAATTTTGCTGCTTAAGATTTCATACTGAATGGTCAAATTGTAAACATTAAAAATGAAAATTCAGACTGGATTTATAATGACGGAAAACTCACAGGTCTACTACGTTAAAATCATAACGATAATAATAATGCTTTCAAAGCAACCTTGGTTGCCTCTCCAGTAGCTTGGTTTCCTGCTCTACTCATGGTAGGCCGGCCCAGTGTGCACAGACTTGAGGGCCTGGCTGTGCAAGTTGATGTAGGGGCAGAGAGCCAGCATCAAATTGGGTGCTGCAGAGACTTTTTTTCCTCCTGCGTTTGGCTGTGAAGATGCCCCTCTTGGCTTCTGATCCCTGAGCCCTTGGTGATGCCTTGAATGAGGGCAGCCCCACATGCAATGGGATGCCTGAGGCTGCCTCTCCTGCAGTGCATCGTGTGTGTGTGTGTGTGTGTGTGTGTGTGTGTGTTGGAGGCCAGGTTCAAGTATAAGAACAGCAGCTGCTGTCTTTACCACCTGGGAGAAAACGCCTTCCTAAGGTGTGTGGCAGTGTGGGAAGGTGATTGCGGACAGGGTGACTGTGTGGGAGACTGTGGTGCGTCTACCCTGATGTGTCTGCACCTGAAGCCAACTTCTTCCTGTGGTCTAGATGTGGACATTTCTTCGAGTTTATCCTGGGTCTACAAATGTGAAGTCATCTGGGTATTCGTAAACCAGCCGCATCACTGAGAGCAGAGGTAAATCCAGTGCTCCCACTTAAGTAGAGTTCTTCGACAATGAAGCTGTGTAGAGGTGAACAACAAAACCCGCAAAAAAGATAAAGAAAAGAAAAGGAAAAATGTGCATTGATAGAATTACGCTTTGTCTCTCTACTTAAATGGCAAAACTCATGTGTCTTCACGTCTGGAATAAATATGATGTTTTACAATTAAACCTATTTATGGGAGCTCACCATTGGATCATAGCATTTGCTTTCTGATTTTTAAAGCCCTCCAAATCATTGAATAGTAAAGAGTGCCAAATGCCGTGCGGTGAAGTTCACGATCATAGGCTACTCCGTGGAACTCAGGGATCCACGGTGGCAGCGTGCCCCTGGGTGAGTTGCAGCTCCCTGCTGGAAGAGGGAGGCCTGGCATTTGGCGTCTGGTTGTATGGATTTCCACTCCTTTGAGGTTATCTCAGCATTTGATAGCAGAAGGCTGGTTTAAAACATTTTCCATGTGAGAGAAATGCTCTTGACCCAATGTTGCGTGAAAAAAGCAGGTTGCCAAATACAATACCAACCCAACACATTCACACACATGCACACATTGTAAAGGGAAAATAAAAGGAATAAGCACTCCAAAATGTACGGGTTTTTATTCTTCTGCTTTCTTCTATATGCCTTTATTTTCCAAATTTTCAGCAATAGACATATATTACTAGCCCCTGATGTTGTCTTATCAGAGAGCTTTGTGGCTGGGAAGAAGGTAACTAAATAATTAGTTTCATTTATTCAGTCATTCATTCATTCTGTCACTCATTCATTTATTATTTCAATCACTAATTTATTCCTTCACTCGTTCATTCATCCATTCAAAAAGTAAGTACTGGCTGGGGATGGTGGCTCATGCCTGTAATTCTAGCACTTTGGGAGGCCGAGGCGGGAGGATCGCTTGAGGCTAGCGGTTCGAGACCAGCCTGGGCAACATAGTTAGACCTGGTCTCTACAAAACATTAAAAGTTAGCTGGGCGTGGTGGCATGCATCTGTAGTTCCAGCTACTTGGGAGGCTGAGATGGGAGAATCCCTTGAGCCCAGGAGTTCAAGCCTATAGTAAGCTATGATTGCACCACTGCATTGCAGCCTGGATGTCAGAGTGAGGCCCTGTCTCTAAAAATATACATACATAGGGCTGGGCGCGGGGGCTCATGCCTTTAATCCCAGCACTTTGGGAGCCAAGGCAGGAGTTTGAGACCAACCTGGCCAACATGGTGAAACCCCGTCTCTACTTAAAATACAAAAATTTGCCAGGTGTGTTGGTGGGCACCTATAATCCTAGATACTAGGGAGGCTGAGGCACAAAAATTGCTTGAACCCAGGAGACAGAGGTTGCAGTGAGCCAAAGTTGTGCCACTGCACTCCAGCCTGGGTGACAGAGCAAGACTCCGTCTGAGAAAAACAAACATACATAAAACCTAAAAATTCTCAGCAAGCTAACACAAGAACAGAAAACCAAACACCGCATGTTCTCACTCATAAGTGGGAGTTGAACAATGAGAACACGTGGCCACAGGGAGGGGAACATCACACACCAGGGCCTTTCGGGGAGTGGGGGGCATTGAGAGGGATAGCACTAGGAGAAATACCTAATGTAGGTGATGGGTTGATGGATGCAACAAACCACCGGGCACGTGTATACCTATGTAACAAACCTGCACGTTCTGCCCATATACCCCAGAACTTAAAGTACTAAAAAAAAAAAAAGAAAAACATCTTCAAGGAAATGCATTTACTCATACATAATATATATAAAAATATATATTTAATAAATGTATAATCAACAAAAATTAAGCACTACCTTCTTTCTCTCCTGGCCTCAACTCTGGCTCCCTCCCTCTGTCTCACACACAGTCTGGATGGAAAGTACTGCTGTCCACATTGGACCTGCTGTTGTGGGGAAACAAGCAGATAAATCACTGGTGTTGCGTGCTTTTGACCTTGCTGCCTGATTGTGGCCGAGACCCTTGCATTAACCTGGCTTGAGTCTGCCGTATGCAGACACCTTGGTGTGTTTCCATGAGGTTTCAGGCAGAGCTGTAGGTTCCATGTTTCGATTTCATAAGAGTAACCAGAAATGCACTTGCTAGGTGGGCAGTTAAAAACAACGTGGAAAGGTCTCTGGAGTGCTTCAGTGGTGAGCCATGTGATGACCCCACCAGTCATGTCCAAGGGGCACTGTGAAGTTGGAAGGTGGAGCTCCGATTGGAGGGCCAGGGAGTGGCGTCCAGCCCTGTCTGTCTCCCATGTCAGCCTTAAGTGAGAGCCATGGCCTTCTCAGTACTGTCATTACCCACCTCCACCTTGGAATGATTGATTTATCAGATTCAGAGGATGAACTTAGACATTAAGGAGCTGGCCAGGCCTTGGTGGAAAGGGATGCTGGGAAAAAAAAATTATAAAGCGCCGTATTTTGCTTGTGTGGTATCACTGCCATCCTTCAACAGGACACAGTTTTATGTTCTTTATGTATTGTGAAGTGGAAGACAATATATTGACAGTTGCCAAGCTAGGATTTTAAAAATGTGGAGCAGACCTTCTGTGGAGGATGGATCTTGAGGCTCCCGGGCCGTACAACCTGTCCTGACGCCTGCTAACATCTCAGCGGGACCCGTAGGGAAGGGAACTCCGCCTCCTCCTTCAGTCATCTCCGAATTCAACACTGCGCAGGACTCAGTGACATCCTGCAACCAGAGATACAGATGTTCCCCATAGCTCCCAGGAACACCCAGAGCTACAGCTGAAGCCAGGATGTCTTAGTGGAAGGCACCAAGAACCAGGGGGACTTCAACCTCCTGGTTGCTTCCTCCCTGCAGCCTGGGTGCAGTGCAGACTCAGGTGCAGTGGCCATTAGCGCTGTCTCTTGGACCCGCACCTGACTGTGTCTTAATTACAACAAACTGCAAAGGCTTAGGTCCAGGGAGAGGTCAGTTACTCAGGTCATCCTGAACACGTTCCTTCTCCCCAGAAGGACACATCGTAAAACACGTGGCCCCCAACCCGAGAACACCTGCAGTTATCATCCCTCACAGGTGGGACCAGAGCACAGAACACGTCTGTCACTCCAGGTGTCAGGTCTCAGAAAGACATTTTTTTTTTTAAGGTTAAATAACGTTCGCACAATGGAATATTTTAGAGCAGTAAAAATGAAGGAACGGAAACCATGTGCAACAGCAGGGATGGATCTTAGAGACATGATATGAGTAGATAAAGCAAGTAGAAAAGGACCACATCCAGGATCAGTCTTTTCTACAAAGCGCAGAAGTAAACATGAACCTAGTCTTGCTTGGGGGTCTCGCATTCGTGTCCAGGGTCGCATTTACCCACCGCCTGCCTGAGTGGTGGAGAAGCCCCGTGGTGATGTTGCCATTCCCAAGTTGGGTCCTCATTGACAGACATTTGTTTGGTTATTATACTTAGGAACCTACATGTATATTTCATCGATGTCTGTATGGATCAATTGTAACCTGAGAAAACGTTTCAGAGTGTGAGCGCCCTGATACGTCGGGTCATCCGCAGCCCTAAGCTCTGGGTTTTGAGCCAGGCTGTAGCGGTTATATCCTAGTTTAGGATGATTTGGCAAGAAACTCTCCATCGCGTCTATCAGCTGTGTGTGTGTTGGAAAGAATTAGGAAGGAAGGGCCGATTGCTACTTTCTCAGGGGGGCTGCATCTTAAGAGTTCATATATGTCATTAAGCTAATGAAGCCTGCCTTCCTGCCCCAAGTAGCAGCCTTTTTTTTTTTTTTTTTTAAAGCAGCTTAAGTAGAAAACTTGTTTCAGTGATGTTTGTGCTTTTGAAGGCCAAAAAGAGTGTTACACTGTTGTTTTCCTTGCAATTACTGTTGTCATGGTGGCTATTTCTCCTCCTTCAGTGTTCTCCCAGTAGAAACTTTCTCCCTGCCTGGTGATGCTTTGAGGGGCTGTAAGCTCATAGTGGGTGAGCCCAGGTTTCCTCAGGGACTGCCTCTCACTCCCGCAGAGACATCAATCTCCCTCAGTGGTGGGCCGGGGCTCAGGGGAGAAGCCCAGGTTGTGGTTGGGTTTTGCTGTGCAGACCTGGATATGCTCACCTTAGGGTTTCAGCCATTTTCACTTCTTCAGTGTGGCTTAATTGTTTGTGTCTCACCAAGTGATCTTCATATATGTGAGTAGTTTCTTTTTTTTTTTTTTAATTACTGATGAAACCTTTACCATGTTTATTGGAAACAATGATTTATGTGCAAAATTCTTAAAGAAGGAAAACCTTCTTTTCTCTATTTTGTCATAGAAGGCTTTTGTGTTGACAACGTTCTTCTTTTTATCTGCAGCTGAGCCGGCCGTCTTGGCAGGTGCTATTCATAGCCTGCTTGTTTCTGTAGTGTTGCTAAGTTGTGAGGTGGGGATCCACACTTTCCTTAAGTCCTGTTGTTTTTCTCTATAGGGGAATGAACTAGGTGGCTTTTAACAGGAGACAATTTTGATGCCTGCTTTTATATTCAGATGTACTCACCCAGGGAAAGCAACTTCTCAGGTCCCTGGTCTCTGGCCCAAAGAATCTTTGATCAGACAGAGCTGAGATGAATGAGCTGCTTTTAGCCACGGCACTAGGGTGGTAGGGCTGTCCGGGCTGTGGGAGGAGCCCACGAGGAGGCACCAGAGCTGCTTGGGACTAGGTGTTTGCCACGGTACTGGTGACCTGATCGTTTGTTCCTGATAATGGAAATCTCATCATTTAGAGATGGCAAGTTAAGATACTTTTGTTGAATGAACTTCCTGCAAAGTTTCCGAGCCATAGTTGGGCTTATGACATAATTGCTGTACATGTTGATACCATCTTTTATCATAATTGTTTTTCATTGTTTTTAATAAAAGGATAAAAATAATAGGAGACATTTTAGAAAGTGGATTTTTTTGTTCTTTTATTCATGATACTAAAAATTACCCAAAATAAGATATTTTACAAAAAAAGGATTTTGTTCCAAAAGTGACTAATTTAAATCAGTTTATACAATGAACTTGCTAATGATCCTCAGTCTAGAGAAGTGTAATGCTTTTATACTGTTATCATTTTTTATGAATAGAATTATACAAAAAAGTTCCTATTGTGTTGTACAGTGAGTTTCACACAACCATCCTTTATCAACAGATGGCAACCAGCACATGAAAAATAATTAAAAAATAAAATGAAAAGAAACCGAGAATGAATTAAAGTGCTTCTTTGCGTTCTGATCTGCATTTTTGGTTTAGAATTTTTATGGTGAATTGCCATATTATCTGTTATATCAGTTTACAATGAGGCTCCTATCAGACATAAAACAGATTTATAATACCATTAAAATACAATATCAAAGAATGAATAAGCAATTCAATAAAATTACAATAACACAAAGATAAAATGAAAGCCTTTTCAATAACAGTTTTATGCAAGAACATTTTGCAGATAAATATGTGTTTATAGATCTTTTAAATGTATATTTATTATACTGTTCCTAATAGAGCCACAGGGGTTAATTTTTCCTGTGTGTTGTCTTTTATAAGTGGTTTAAAAGCTAGCTGCAAAACTCTTCAATAGAGTGTTTTGAATCTTTGAATTGATTTTGGTAAAGGGAGCTTTTACAGTCCTGCAGCCGAATGTTCACACACAAATGAGTCAATACGGCTGGGCCCTTTTACCAGGGGTGGGAGGTGCCTGGAGGAGCTCTGTGGTCACC